>NW_024962271.1:6749565-6952189 GCF_019238085.1 Lagopus leucura | reverse complement strand
GGAGCGGAGCGGCCGCAGCGCCCGTCGGCGGGCGTCGGTCCTGCTGCGGGCGGGGCGCGGGGCGCGACCCGCGGGGCCCCGCAGGCGCCCGGGCGGAGCGAGCGGGGACTGGCGGCTCCTGGAACCTGCGGTGCTCATTTCACGTCTCGAATGTGCATGAAGGAATTAAACTGCACGAGTGAATAACAGCATTAGTTTCAATTAATTTTTATCCTGGCAACAATAAACTTTAGAAACAAAGCGCTTTTACATCCGCAATTAGTCTTGCTTCCCATCTGTAGTCTTTTTAAGTGCCTGCTCCTCGATTTAACTTTGTCCCTCCTTCAGAGCTGCCTCCTTTTCCGCTCTCCCCCCTTTTTGCTCGTTATCCCTTCCAGGCTGCCGCTTGCTTCTCCTGCAACCTTTCACCTTCCCTGTCCCTATCTGTCTGCTCTGCTCTCTGCAGTTTATTTCTACTGTATTTTCCCAACATCAGCAGCACTATTGGTTACCATGGCCCCGGGCTATGTGCAGAGGTGGGAAAGCTTCATCCGCCCAAAAGTTCTTAGACTTTTGAAGTCTTTCTTTTAGTAGGATCTGAAATGTATCATCTAGAGTGTGTATTAAATGAACAGTATTCCTGAAGGCTTTAGAGCAAGAAAGGCAACACCCTGGAAAATTCTGCAGTCTTTCAGCATTCTCTGCCCTAGGGTTATAGCCCTGGGCACGGAGCTGAATGGAGCTCTTACAACTGCCTTCTGTTTACCTTTTATGGTTAAAATAACAGCTTAGCAAAGAAGCAACTTCATGGAGAAACGATTCAGTGAAATCATCTCAAGCTGTAGCAGCATAGCTAGTTTAATCACCCCTAGAGAGCTGAACAACTGTGAGCACAATGGGACACAAAATCATTTTGTGTGTAAATGAGCATGGCATTGTGATTATTTCACTTTGCATGGGCAAATAGTTTTTACAAGCAGTACTTATGCAGTTAGCTTAGAAAGGCAGAAAAAGATAAGCTGGCTCTGAAAGATCTTGGTGTGCAATGTTTGAAAAACTAAATATTCAGATAATTTGGGAATCGGGCTCTATTGATTTTGCCTTCAGCAGGTTCCCGTGTTACTTATTAGAGCAGGGTTATTGCCTGTGCCACTAGTTGGGATGCTGTATCCTGTTGCAGGCAACTAAAGAGCAAGGATTATTTTACATGGTTTAATAAATGAATTTAGTTAGTGTTCCTGCAATATTCACCCTTAAGGTTTTAATTTTCACATCAGTATTAGAAAATACGTGCATAAAGACTCACTGGATAAATACATTTAGGATTTTGCTTTGTGCATAAAATAAGTGCATTATTCAGTGTGATGAATTTTATCTGCGTCTTACATTAAGGAGAGGAAGGAGTCATTAGAAATAGTGTTACAGTACCTTAAGAAATGAGAGTGCTTATTTCTTGGAGCACTAGAAGTGCTTTCAGTGTCCTTACGCTCAACAATTACGCCCCCTGATAATCTGCACATAGGAAATGACTGAAGTCCACAGCTCTCATAAACACGTTGGGTTCATTTTCAATACGAATCCTCTCCAAGCAAGGGAAAAGCCTGTGTTCTAATTCTCCCTCCTCCCCCAAAAAGCCGGTAGCATCCTCAGTAAGTATGAGAAGCCATAAAACTTTGAGAACTATTTTAGCTTTCCAGTGATTTTCTATAATTAAGTGTTTTTTCAACACATGCTCTAGCTGAGAGATGCCAAAAGCAGAGGATTGTTCAAAAGGTCCCTCCAGTGAATAGTATAAATTAAATATCTACTGTGTGAGTATGGATGGCCTCACTGAGAATCTCAGGCTTTTTACAGATCAAGGAATTTACTGGTATACTAACATTAAACAAAATCCTAAGATAGCAGCCGTGCTTAAATATGCACAAATAGATTCGGATCACTTGATCTTTAGCTATCTGTGCATATTTTAAAATTGAAGTCTGTGTTTCAAGACAAATGGTTAAATGCAAGACTCGTTTACAGAAGCCCTTTGATTTCATTTGGAAATTGTAACAAGGGGTGCAGATGAGCCCTAATTAGGCGCTTGTTTTGTGAAACTGCATGAGATGTGTTTCTAAGGCAGCTCTGTGCTGCACGAGGTCTGTACCTTTATCATTAGTGATAATAGTTAGGGTCTGAACAAAGACAGGGTTGACATTAAGCCTGTGTCTCCTGACCCTTTCATTTAAGTGAGGGAGCACAGACTGAACATGAGTTTGCAGTGCTCTTTGGTAAGAAAGAAAAATCTCTGTGTTGGCAGACAGATGAGGCACCCACAGACTGGTAAACAGAGCGCCAAAATCCTGCAGGTACTTACATACTAAGTTGCTTTTGAAAGTTAGTTCTTTTATTTATGCTATACGACCTATTTACTAAAGCTTGCCCACAACAAGCTCTTGTGGGAAACAAGAAAGCAGCATCTTGAGTCATGAAAGGATTCAATCACTTTCCTTGAAGGTGGTGCTGTAGTAAAAATGTTAATGCCCAATTTCACATCGACTGACACAGAAGTCCTAGGACAGAGCTGGCATTTGCTTCGTGCTCAGTGCAGAGGTCCCTTCTGCCTCCGAAGAGGAAAGGATGTGGATTCACAATGGGGTGATGTATTGCTGTGCTTTAGATGCAGGAAATCCTTTGGAGCTAAACCTGATAAATGCAGTTAGTGGAGACGTTATGATGACTTTATGAAGCTGTCTGGATGTATTAAGATTTTTCAGCTCCTTTCTAATAGCTTAGATTTGGATTTTTACAGAGAATATTTCTAACTGCATGTTCATTGAGTGTCACAGCCAGGCTTCTCGTGCAAAATATTTGCTGCTAAGAGAAAGACGAGACCAGCTTTAGATTTCTAGGAAACATTATCAAAGTAACGTGGGAGAAATGGGAATTCACTTTGTAATGCTGTATTAAAGTGCTTCTTAGATGGAAGGGAGAGTCTGGGTGTTTGGTAGCATGCTTGCAAAACAAAATACCAAGAAAATTAGATTATATTCAGAAATATCTTCAGTTATAATGTATTGCATATGTTGTTTTACCCATAAGGGGGAGAATGAATGGACATTTTCTAAAACTTACAGCAGATTTTTTTTGTTTGCCTTGTATGCTATCTGTACTGATTTAACCAAAATTAGCTCTGAGACACACGTTTCATGCAGAATAAGCCGTGCTTTTCGTACTGAAGAGAACCGAGGAATTTTCTCCTGCCTTGCTAATTCTTTCCATTTTTAAGACATTTAAGTGTTTTTTGCTTTGTCTATCAGCTGAAGATTCTTGACCCAATTCAGTAATTCTGCTAATTTTCAAACGTTTTTAGTGCAGTAGCCATTAGGTGGATGTTGAATTTGTAATTTCACTTGCCAGATTGCGTAGTGGTTTCTAACGCTTCTTGTCATGAAAACACAGGTCAATTTTTATATATATATATCTTTCTGTTTTCACTGCTTCCAGGCATTGCATTCAGTTTGAAAGCTTATTAGTTCTTTGTATCTAATATTAAGGCTTAACTAAAAAGTATCCATTCATTTTGCAATTATTGAAAATAAGACACAAAATTGATCTTAGTTTGATATGAAATTTACTACATGTATGAACTAAATGCCTTAAGTATTGAGGAAGTCACTAATTTAGAGGTGTCTTGTTACTGAGACAAACTTGCAAAACCCCCTGAATCCCAATTCACAAATTGGTTATTCGTTTGTCAGGGGATATTTCACATCTAACACATAAGCCCGCGACCTTTAATTAGAATTTTGCAGTTTGTTTTATGCCCCTTGAGGCTGACACCTTGAAATTTTTTTTTCTTGATTTCTTATGGCTAATAAGCATCTTTCCCTTCCCCTCTGGTACTTTAAAGAAAATGATGCAAATACACTTAATTACAGTGGTGGCAATAATTTGTTAGCTGAATATGTGATCAGGCAGATGCAAAAATGATCTGATTAGATCTGTGATCACACTGAAAATAAAGGTAACATACTGCTACATTTAAGAGAAACTGTTCTTTTTGTCCTCCGTTTCCAGGAGGGAAGAAGCATGTCCCGTCTGTCTCTAACACGGTCCCCAGTTTCTCCTCTGGCTGCTCAAGGAATTCCTCTCCCAGCTCAGCTCACCAAGTCGAACGCTCCTGTGCACATCGATGTAGGAGGACACATGTACACCAGCAGCCTGGCTACCCTGACCAAGTACCCAGACTCCAGGTAAGACTTCTGTATTTTCAGTCTCTCTGCCTCATTCCGTTCATTGCATGGAAATACTCGTGCACCTGTGTGGCATATTTTGGTGTGAAATACCATTTATTATATATTCACTTATGAATAATTCAGTTTCCAATTTATACGTTAACTTCACTGGTGTTGTATAGAAAAAATGCCTGTACAATTTATGTATTATTTAGAGAGCCTATTCATTTTTCCTCTCAGTGTCTTCAGCACTGTACTGCTACGTGTGAAGCACCTGTTGGTGTCCTGGATTATTTCCAACTGTACCTAGCAACCTATTCCTTTCAGATTTAGGGGGAAAAAATACTTCTTTTTTCCCCTTTTGAGAGAACAAAACAGTTCAGTTATACTAGGACAGACAGATGCTTTTGTTGGCCAGCAGAAATCCTAAAGTCAGGCATAGCTCAGTGCCTCTGTGGCAGCAGCTATGTCCTGTGGGCAGTGGCCAGTATAGCAGCTCTGTGCACTTGCAGCCACACTTTGGATCCAGTTTTTATACTTCAGGGTAGCTGATCAGCACTGAAGATGTTGATGACAAGCCTGGCAAAAAGAATTTAGTTCTGGCCGTATTATCGCAGAGGGAACTCCAGATACATCAAACTATGAACTGAGGTGGCATGAAAATATTGTACATGTAACACTGTCTCTTTGTTACTTGCCCATGTCCCAGTCCTCTGGGGTACTGGGCACCACGATGTATGGGTCAGCCTGGGTAGCATCAGACCTGTAATGGTACTGTGAAAGAGATCGCTGTTTTCAGGGTTAAAATATTTTCATTTTAGTAGTACCTGATTTTGATTTACAGTTATTGATCACTAAAATGATTCATCCTTTTGTCATTCTGACTGTTATGCTTCAGAAGGATAAATGCCTCGTGTGTAACCACCAGAAGGTGTAGATGTGTAGCATCGAGGTGCCTGTCAGTCTGCTTAAAGGAGACTATGGACTCAAAAGTAATCCAGAGCTCAGGCCAGCGAGTTATCAGAGATTTTGCTACCCACATGGCCAGTATTTCTGTAAAGAGAAGGACTTTTTTTTTCTTTATTGACAACCACTGTAAAGCTCTAGATTTATTTGGGGATTTTTCCTTTTAAAGAACTAGCTTTTTGGCACAGAATTGGCAGGTTCTCAAGCAATAAATGTCATTTATGGAGATACCTTGATATGCTTCTGATGTCATAAAGCTGGACTTGCGTTCTCATGCCAAGGAGAAATACTTGCTACATTGTCTATGGGAAAGAAACAATTATTAAAATACCTGTATCCTATGGTTAGGCTGAAACCATATATATATATATATATATATATATATATATATATATATATATATTTTTTTTTCAGAACAGTTGCTGTTTAATGTTTGTGTGGTACTTTAATCATAGAGAAGTCTGTTTGGTGGGGAGAGATTTATAACAGAGGAGCAGACAATTGCTTCATAGTAGAAAAATACAGAGAAGATTCAGTAGTTGTGATGGAACAGCACATCTGTTTCTGCGTTTTAAAATATCACTGCTGACACTATTTTTAAAATGTGCCTCATATCAGACTTGCTTAATAAAAAAATGTACATAAATTCACATATTTTATATAAAGAGAACAGAGTAGTGATTTAAAATCTTTTTCCTGTTTGCGAAGATACCAGAAGCATATTCCATAAGGTTCTGTAGTTCTATTAAGTTAAAAATACAAAACTGTGACTGACCAGAGCTCTTGTGCTGCCAGATGTTTTGCTGTGTACTGTATGTTGTTTGCATTGCAGTATTATCTCATAAGGCTTGAATGCTTTTTCAGCTGCTCAAACTTCAGTTCTTACAGGAGTAAGAGCTTGAAGAGCTAGATCTGAAAATCAGAAGGATTACATAGTAGCCGTGTATATTTTTATAGCAAAACATAACCCCTTACCACCACCTATGTAGATTGCATTGCTACATGTGTTATGGATGGCAGGTTCACTTTAAGTTTCAAATCAAATCTTAGTTGTTGTGGGTTTTTTTTTCTTTTCTTCTTCATAACTTGGCTTTTTGCAGCAGTGCACTGTAGACTTGGTTGGCTGCCCCATTGAGCCTGTCCTCTCATTCCCAGTTAAATCAAAATAAAACTTGCAGTTATTTCAGTGGGGATGATGGGAGCTCCTGATGGTGCTTCGCTGCCTGTGTGTGATTCTTCCACAAGGCACAGATTTCCATTGCAGTGCTCTGGATGAGAGAGGCATCTCTTGCAGATGAAAGAAGAAGGAGATAGCTTTTCTGGGTGAGACATCTGGAAAGAATGCCAGAGCACTATTAAATTATGCTCACATGATGATGTGCATGGCCACATATAGAGGCATAGCCATACTCATCCACATGCAGAGTTTCCTGGATTATTTTGGACAGCATATTAAACTCTTGGTTTGAGCATGAATTTATAAGCTTCAAATCCAAGAAATTAAACAAATTTCTAGCTTCTGTTTCAGGGAAAGATGTAAGCATATGCTGAAATGCATTGTTAAATCTTAGCTTGTGTCACATAAAATACAATTTGCACTCACTAAAAGTGAAAGCTGTGGGAATAACCTTCCTGTTCATGTTACAATCTCTATCTCTTTTTCTGTGTTCCAAAATCCCAAATAGACTTTTAGCTTGTAATTTATACAGCACATGCACATTTAAGGACATGTGTATAAACATGATCGTACGCAGAGACATCACTTGCTAATGGGAAACGGAAAACAATCACTGAATCATGTTTATCTTTCAATAGTATTTGAAGGAGGCCCAATCCTGTTAGGTCCTAAATGAACTCAGTTTGTGTTGACTTCAGCGGGAGGGAAGAGCTCTCAGCAGCTTGCCAGATCAGGCCCAGCAGGAGCAAGTATAGGTATGACCAGTTCCTGCCTATACCTGCTCTCCAGTCACCCCTCTGGTATGACATAAATTACACCTGACAGCAGGCAGCGTGATACATTTCTTATTGTAATTTGTTAGGATTGACTGTGCTCAGCCCACTCGCTTGCTTTACTTGTCTGATCCCAAGTTATGTGGTTAGCCCTAATTCATGGAAACAAAGGACCTGATTCTGGGAGTCTTACTCACGTGAGGGAAATAGCTGGCAATGTAAAGTTGGAGAACTAATTTTGCATTTCAGTGATCCCAGAGTTGTTTTGGAGAAACTTTGATGAAGTCTTTGATGGTGTTCATACTACAGTGCAGCTGCTGGGAGAAGAGAATTTGTCCATTGATTAGATTTGCATAAGCAAAGGGAGCCAGATTAGGCATTAAATGTGGCAGATGCCCTCTTTCCAGTGAATTTTTATGGGCTACATAACTTCTCCAAAGAAGAGAACACTGGAGCAGCACACAACTGTTGTGGCAAAAGGGAAGGGTTAAACAGCCACTGCCAAGGACAGTTTCTAAACTAGACATGCTCACCTTAGTCTTTACTCTTACAAGTTTTCCCAGTTGGCTTTTTAAATGAAACACCTTATAAATAAGTAAACTGGATTTTCAAAGGGTGAAAGGCAAGGGAAAAAAGAAACAAGCAAAAGATACTGTGAGCAGAAACAACGTAAACACAGCATAATAGTCACAGAGAGGATCTCAGAAGTAGTAGTATTAATCCCTCTACTTATAACTAGTTGAAGCTGCTATTCTTGTATACCTGAAATTGCCATTCAAGTTAACAAGTTTTGGGGGATTCATGGAGGCTGGCACTGACTTACTGCATCTAAGGCTCACTTTCTCTAGCTTAGTTTTAGTAAGTTTTCTCACCAAAACTGCCAACTCTGATAGTTGTGAGCTACAGGTGTGTAAAGCAAAGAAAAAAAATATGTTGAATACTCTTACTGTCAATATCTTATTTCTAAAGTAACCAGCTGAACAGACCAATTATTCAACTTTGAGAGCATTTCCTCTAGAAATTCCATTGATGTTTTCACCCACAGGACCTCTAAAAGCAACCCCTTCACACGTTGATACTTGAATATGGATTTATATGACAGATTATAAGGGAAGTCTGTAAAGACTTTAGCACATCTATAAAGTGAGCTGCAAATTGTATTTATTCAAGGGAATGTGGTAGCTCTTAAAAAACAAAAATAAAAAACAACCAGAAATCCAAGCTTTTAATGTGCAAAGTCGAATACCCAAAGATGCTGCCAAATCATCCAGTCTTACTCCCACTGAGTTCAGTGACAGATATCTCATCGACTTTAAGTGGAAAAGAACTAAAAGTTCTAAATCCCCTTATACCACAGCAAGCACACACTTTGCCATTTCACTGAAAATTTTGATATGATTTTTAAGTTGTTAGAAAGCAGAATGACATTTTTTTCATTAGAAAAAATGAAAAACAGGCCTGTTCTTTTTACAGCCCTGTTTAACATTTATCTCAGAGAATTGCTGTGAGCTCCCTGTGAATTGTTCAGCTATAAAGGGTAAATATATTTACTTTACATTCTTGGTTAATTAGTATTTGCTGTCTAACCCTCTGTTAAAGATAAATATGTTATTTTGTGAAGCAAGGTTATAAGAGATCTCACTTCCAGGAGCGTTGCTCATGTGCGAGAAGTGAGCAGACATCCTTGTAATTGAGGCAGAGGTTCCCTGGTGGGAGCAGTGTGGTCACACAGACCCAGAGGAGCTTCCCCAACACCGCTTGGCAGAACAAGGTGGCTGGGACCTGCCGGACTGGACCTGCCTGCCTTCAGCCTTTACTCCGTCTGGTTAACCGAGAACACCCACCTTTTTTAAAGTTTTCTTACCTCTTTAGGAAAGCAAAACTTGTTGGCTCTGTGGCCCAAGGCAGTGCTGGTGCTAACAGTGCATGCCCTGACCTTGAGGCACCTTGGCTTCTGGAGATGGCGTCCACCCATCTGGAGGCTCTGCCCTCCAGAGAAAACCAGCACAGGCTTTTCTTAACAGTTTCAGAAAGCAGTGATATGACTGTAGGTTTTAAGAGGCATGGTATAATTTTCCTGTTTTCTCTGCCTTATTTTCCTCTGAACACACAATCTTTTGGAGGGAATTTACAAAAGAGCCCCCTAAAGTTTCGGACTTTTTCTTGTCAAAGCAAACTCTATTCTTTTATAAAGCCACATTTGGACAAGCTCTCCTAGCAAGCATGTTCTTCTGAGCCCAGCTGCACAGTAAGTCACCTAGATTCCCCTGTTGCTGGAACTCAACAGCAACACCCAAGGTCTTTTCTTCTCCCCACCTCTCTGCAGTCACACCAGGCTGGACTGAATTCCAGGCCAACATTCTTCTCCAAGTTTCAAGACTCACCTGTTGTAGCTGCCAGACAATGACTGCTGACACCGTATAGCCAGATACAGATGAACTCAAACGCATCCAATACTGAGATTGTCAAAACAGATTTTCCACTTCACCCTTTACAACTAAAAACTTCCTGCTCTTCTTGGGAGAGAGCAGGGAAATTAATTCGGATGTATTCAGTTTGTATAATTCTCCAGATTTAGCACACGTAAGAGCACGTAGGATCAGTCCAGTGTTACCACCATTGACTTGTTAACTCCTCATCAGATCTGTGGAGTCCTGATGTTATTACAAGAAAACAATGCCAATTATCAGATCCTGTCATTCACCACATACTGGCAGAAGGGTGTAAATCAGTTCTTAAACAAATCCTCCGCTTTGGCCAGGAAGTTAAGACCAAATTTGTTCATAACCAGAGGCTGATTGTGGCCTCTAAAACACAGTGCATTTGTGGTCAGGGTTGCAATTTGGAGCAGAAAACTGCCAGCTCTCCTGGGTCCACTTGCTCTCTTTTGACCTTGTATAATTGTTAGCATCAATACTAACCTAGGGGTTTCCAAAACCTCTCAATTCCAATTCCATACCACACTGACCACAGCTCACTCACGCAGTGTGTGTGTATGGCATGTTGTCCCTCTTCAGTATCTCTGCAGACCTGCTTAGTGATGCTCTTTTAGCACAACGTGTGCCTGCCGTGGCACATTATACGAGCAGTAAGGTACTGCTCTTCCCAGTGAAGTCGTCTGTGGGGTGGCACGAGGCTCAGGCATAACCAGGCTAAAAGGCACGGTCTATTACCCAAAAGGCAAAGTTTCTGAATTGGTGCCTACAGCCCACATTCAGGCAAAGCTCTACAAAACGCACCTGCATGTGAGCTGCAGCACAAAGCTCATTAATTTTAATGGATATTGTGAACTTGAAGCATACATGGACTTTAAAGGAAAACACTTGAAGAGGTAGGATTGTTTTCCTGTGTTACTGATGCTCAGAGCTGCAGAGCCGAGGTATGGCACCAGCACGGTGGTTGTGGTGCACTGGCGCTGGAGTGCTGAGCTTGCCAGGGGCCCCCCAGCTCTGCTGCAGAAGACAGCAAGGAAAGGAATAGAAAAGCAGAAATTTCGGTTATGCACAAAGCCTTTTCTGAATTAACATAAGAATTTTCATTGACATTAAAATCATTTTCTGTTACATTTAATGCACCTGTAATTAACAGAAAAATCTTGAGAGTTTTTCTCGTTTGGTTGCTGACTGGGCAGGTCTTTGGTTTCCAAGGGAATTCTGACCAGCAGAACAGTTAATGGGAAGAAAAAATCCTCAAAAAAGTTTTTCTGTATCCCACCCTTCTTTCCCCCCCCAGCTTGCATCTAAACCTGTGAGTGCTGTGCTCACCTGAGTGGAAGCTGGAATCAGCAAAGAACTCTTATTTCTAGATTGCTGAATCAAGTAATGGAAAAGGAACCAGGCATTCCCTGCTTGCACAGCAAACATTGCTGTTTTGTAAAGGTGCTGTGTGGCTGCAGCCACCTGAGTCCATGCAGCTCTCTGGGAAGTGTGAGAAGTTAGGGGCAGGATGGGAGCTGCTTCCAGGACCCAGCCAGCAAAACTCCTGGGTAGCACGGAGGTCAGAGTATGGCAGGCAGAGGTGGAAAACCCTTCATTCTCCTGGCTGGACTCGTTGGAGCCGATGTGGCAGCCGCCTCAACAGCGCCAGGCCTGAAAGGAGCAGGGCATTGCCTGGCTAAAGGAGGTGCACTGGATGTGGCCTCCATGGAATAAAAATCTGCAACAGGGAAGTAATTACAGCTGGGGATAATGACTTAGATACCCTGTCTCTACATTCTATTAGAGGGAAAAATCCTAGAATCAAAGTCTGCTTTGAGAAACTGAGCAGAGCTCATGGAAATAATACACAAAAACAGATCTGCCTGTGTTAACTAAGGATGCTGCTGCATTTCTGCAGTGGTGGTGGCTTTGGTGGTAAAGGAGAACAAGCCCTCTAACGTAACTGTTCAGTCCAGTGACCGTGAGAGATGGGAGCAAAGGAATTTGTATGGAAACTGATTCTTCAGACCTGTCTGTGTCCATCTCTCCAGGATCTCTGACTAACTGGCATGTAGGGAGCCACAACAGAGCTGAGCTGTCTGCTGTGATAAAAGTGTTTACTCCTTACTGGACTTCATAAATGCTGCCTTGCCCAGCACAGCTGCTGCCCAGGGACTGCCTGCAGGCTCTGGAGAGGGAAGCAGAGCTTATCCTTCGGGAACACAAATCTTAGTGTAATTGGGTGCAGAGATTGGGACCTGTCAATGAATGAATTATTGGTATGTTTACTTGGAATATTTGATGAAATGTATGAGAGAATGTTACAGAGCTAGTCTCTGATGAACACTTTTTCCAAAATTATTATTTCTCTGCATACGTATATATATTACAGCCTGAGCTGTGGAGTTCTAGGCACAAATAGGTATTATAGCATGTAGAAAGGGGAGGATTGTGCTACTGTTGGAGAGGACAAGATAGCAAACCACACTCATCCGCCTGACAGAAATAAAATATGGCTGTGTTGCTAAGCCCAGCACAGGCTGCTCAAAAGGCCTGAAGTTGAGAAAATTCCACATTCCTGATCTAGATATTACCTTGTTTGGCTTGGCTAGTCAAAAGGGAAGAGAGAGGAGGTGTTCTCTATGCAATCTGTCCATCCTGGCTGTGGCCAGAGGGATGTCACTTGTGGCCTTTGAGAGCAGCTCAGGCCTGCTGGGCTGTGTCTCTCCAATATCTTCGGTGCAAACTCAGATGACCATGTCTCGTTTTCTGCTCTTCTCTGTTCTCCTGCAACAATAACTGGGCTGAGTTTAGCCCATTAGAATTTTCCTCCTTCCTGTTTACAATGGGTTAAAAATCAGTCTGTTTAAAAATCAGTCAGTTAAAACTCACACATAGAGCCCAGAAGACAGGGAGACCAGTAATTCAGCATTTTCTTGCTTTAGCGCTCTGTATTTATAGCAGTTTCTGAGGTTAGTTGGTTAAGTCCTTTGTCATTTTTCTAATTCCTTCTTTTGCTTACCACTCACCTCTCACCTGCCAGGGTACTTCAGTGCCAGCAGCACAATTTAAGTATTTTTCAGCAGTTGTTTTCAGGGCACTAACATGAAACATGAAAAGCACCAGCATTAGCAGCATGGTTTGAGAAACAGCTCCCATAAGATGCTATGGAAGTAACCTGTCTCCTCCTTTTATGTGCTGCTAATGGAGGCTGCTTTTCTGCTGATGAACACAGTGCAAAGTAGTGCACCTTTGCCCAGTTTCATAGTTGTAGCAACTTCCCACTTAAAACAAAGGGGAATCCCCTCTATTGATGGTTTTCTTTTCTTTTTTTTTTTTTTTTTTTTTTTTTTCTCTTTTTTTTTTTTTTTTGTATGTGCACCCAGTAGACACAACACATGGAGAGGACTTATGTTAAGATGTGGGTTCGGTAACTTTGTGTTGGAAATCATGTCCTGAGGTCACAGCAAACCACTGCACCAGCAAAGCAAAAGAGATGTTACCTCTTCATATTTGGTCTTTGAGTACACATCACTGGTGTTTGTCTTGTGATTTATAAACTTTTGCTTTATAATGACTCTGCAATGGCAAGTAGACCTGGTCTCCTTAGGGGGATATTTCATGAACTACTTAGGAAGTTTATAAAAAAGAGTCCCTAGATTATGAAGCAAGGGGTATCTGTTTTGTAAGGAACATGTTATGAAATGAATTTGTCTTTAGGCCTAATTTAATTATTTTAATGATCCCACTGGTGGTTGTTGTAGGTGTCGTTCTGTGTATATATTGTGACCTACATGCTTGTGATCATTTATGAAATCTAAGATTTAAAAATAC
Source organism: Lagopus leucura (assembly GCF_019238085.1). Taxonomy (NCBI): domain Eukaryota; kingdom Metazoa; phylum Chordata; class Aves; order Galliformes; family Phasianidae; genus Lagopus; species Lagopus leucura. The sequence continues at coordinate 6,938,826 of NW_024962271.1, read as the reverse complement.
ATTGGGCCTTATTAATTCATTGCCTTCTATCACTGAAGTAAATTGAGGTAGTTTGGATATTAGTACACGGGGCCAAATCTGTCTTCCAGTGAAGACAATGAGAGTTTTACTGTAAGCATAAATGGAAACAAAATAAGTCCTGTTCTTTTAGAAAAGTGCCCCAAATAATCCCTGGTGTAACTGTTCACTGCTGTGGAGTGATGCCAGGAAAGCATATTGATGTGAAGACAGGAACTTGTCAAAGACATCTGAAGGTGTAAAATCAACAGGCAGGTGAGCACAGAAGAGTCCTACCCTTACAGGTAGGTGCATGTGCCTTTCCTGGTCAGGTGGCCTTCAAAAAAAGAAGACTTCATTGGCTTTGAAGGAGATACTCCAAATTCGTACCCGTAAAATTGAAAATAGAATTAATCTATTCATGGGCTAATAAAGTCTTTAAGAACAAACTGCATATTTAAATAGAAGAAATATGTAGGCATGCAAACACAGGATTCAATTCTAAAAGCACAGAGGAGGCTAGATCTCTCAAGCACAGTGACAAGGATGCGGACCATGCTAGGCTATAGCTAACACAGGTTGTGCCCTAAACTGCTGTTAGCTACATCAGTTCCGCCAAGTTTCTTTGTTACATGAATGTAACAAATAGATTAATATGCTTAGTCCTTGCAGCACAACAGCTTGCTCCATTGTGCTATTCTGACATCAAATGAATATTCTGCTGAGTGAGAACGGGTAAGTATTGCCACTCTCATCCCCGGTATAACTGCATTGATACAGTGTTACCCAGGATGGTGGCTCTCCTAACATGATTTTGCAGCTGGGAGAAGCTGCAGAGTTAGAAATAAGCTCCAGAGTTACAAACTCATATCTCCATGCTCTATCCACCAAGTTACCTACTCTTCTAACTCATCTGCTGTGATTAGCATGCATTTTATTTTCTAGTACTTAAAAATAATTTGCAGGCAAATTTTAAGAGATTTTGTACTTTGGTATTTTTGTTGTTGATGTTTTCACCTGATTTGCTCCTGCTTGAATCTGTGCTAGGAGGGCTGGCTTTTAGCTTAGCATGCGTGCACTTACTGCATTCCTCATTGATACAATCCCTGTGATGACTGCCTGCCTGCCAGAGCTGGGCACCAGACAAACAGGCTAAGCAGAGGTATTCCAGTGTTCATATGTACTGTATTGATTTCACTCTACTGTAGTATGGTATGAGTTCAAAGGCTAAAATTCCTGCTTTTTTATCTGCTGAGGACCACAAAAAGCAATACCTGAAAGGAATCCTGCACGTGGATGCTGGGAAGCTATTATGCAGCACTTGCAACGTTACTCTTGGTCAGACTCAGAAAGGATCAGTTGGCAAGCACTGGAAACTGAGATTTTCACCGTAAAGCTGAAACGCTGAAGGAATCCCAGTCCAAAGGGCAGGCTGCCGTTACGCCTCTGTCCTAATGGAGAGCAGATGCTACCAGTGCTGCAGGTAATCCGTTTAGATCTGGTAGAAGCTTTTGCAGCAGCAAATCTCTCTCTTGAGAAAGCAGACAATGAAAAACAGGGACTCTTCTTTTAACATTGGTGTCATACTGTGTTGATGGTGTTATGCCAATGACTTGTATGGGTATGATTACATCAGAGGCTGCAGATTTGGCATTTGGGGAACGTGGTATGCCTTCAGGGAGATCACTGCCTAAATTCTGCCATTGCAAAACTTACATATAATTTCACGGACAAACTTGGCTAGTTGAACTCCACGGGAATCAGTAGATGACAGTAGAAAGAAACTTGGTCCTCCACTTGTGTTGGGGTTGTCTGGGAGGGAATGAGGGCTGAACTTGGGCCAGAAGTACTTACCACTGCTTTTGAAAGAGGAATAAATTCAGTGAGGGCTTCCCCCCCCCCAATTAAAAAGATTGATTTGTTGCCAGCTGTAAACATTTCCTCTTCTGTTCACATCCAGTTATATTCTGTTTGCAGATGCAAGGGTTAAAGTGGGAGCTGCCTTCTGTTTTCAGTTAAGTCAAAGGATGTTTTGGCCTTGACTTCACTGGGACCAGAATCAAACCCATGACCATAGTATTGTATTTAAGAATGAATCTCTCTCAGTCACATAAAAAAGCCAGGTTCGACTTTCAGCACCTCATCATAATCCAACAGTTAACAGTTTTCTTATTACTTTCAAGTTTTCCCCAAGCTTAAGCCCAGAGCATCCTCTGTGCAGCAGGTATATTGATTGCCGTCTCCCTCTGGGGTGCCGTTTCCCCCTCTGCAATAAGGCCCCCCACTCTTTTCTTCCAGAATGTGGCTTGGGAGCCTGGTTCTCCCACTTGATGTATCTATGCATCAGTGTTTCTCTTTATCTGCTTCTTCCCTGCTGCTGGAACAAAAAACTTAGTGGAAATCGCACTCTGATTCTGCCTTTCACCTGCCAACCAGCAAAAAAACTGTTGCCCAAGTCTTCCAACTTGCAACATACAGATGTAAGGTCTTTGTTGGTTGTTTTCCCTTCGAAATAACTTTAACAAATTATTATTGACATGCTCAGTTTCTCTAAGGGAGCCAGGAAAAATACATTGCATACAGCATAATTAAATGCAAAATTAAGCAGCAGCATAATTCAAGCATTGTTTTAAGTGTGACAACAAAAACATGGATAGAAAAAACTGGATACAACTTCCAAATCACTTGCTTACAGAGAATTGCAAACAGCTGTGGCCTTGGGCGTGCCCATAACTGCCCCTGGTGTTTTTGTGCCAGAGCAGTGGTGTGAGCTGCATGAGGTATTCAGCAGTGTGGTGCTGGGACTGTGCAAAGTAAGTGTAGCTTATTCACCAGAGAACAAAAAGATGGGGTGCAGGAAAACCAAATGGAGGATGAATGTAAGATAAGCTCTTTTTTCCATATTATAATTCTCAGCAAGAGAAGAGTTACCAGTTTCACAAATTGGCATGCCAGCCAATTGCCAGTATTACCACATGGCCTGAGTTGTAAGCAGAAAGTTAAATTATCCGTACCCAGAGTCGCTGGTATCATTCTTGTTCATGTCAGTGGAGAGCATCCTGATGTAGTGGAAGGCAGTGGAGCTCCTGGCAGGCTGTGCCCAGCGACTTTTTTCTGCTGGCCTGGAAAGAAAGAAAACAGTAATAGGAAAATGCTCAGCTTTCACATGCTTGTGCTCAGAAGTGCAGGGATATGGCTTGCACAGATGAAATACTGTAGCAGTTTGCATGAGCAGTGGGCACCAAAGCATGTTAGCTGTCACTATTTGCATTTTATAAAGGTGGTGCAGACTATGAGCGCCTGCTTACTCCCACTGTGGGCTGAAATGTGCTGGTTTCACAGCACCCACATGCACAAAGGATGAGAAAGGTCAGACTTGCACCCTGAAAAGTGACTGAGTTACATCTAGAATTTTTCCTGTCTTCACTGAGACCCATGGAGAGTTTCTCTGTTGACTTCAATGAGCAAGGATTTAGGCCATTTACATTAAAATAAAACCAGTATCTGCATGTTTGCCAACCTCCCCACATGTTGTACAAGGTTGATGTTAGTGGCAGCGAAGTCCAGACATACTCAGATTTGAAAATCTTTGTAAAAGTGTGGTTGGCTCCCACTTGAAGTTACAGCAAGTAAGAAGAAAGAGGTGTGACAGGCAACCCTTTATTCATCAGGTCCCTCATAGTACTATGACTTAGGGGTGTTTAAAGGAATAGCAAGAAAAGGCTTGTATAGGCAAGCATGTTTTATTTGAATTGTGCATCTTCTCAGGTATTAACTTAATTCTGTTGAGTGCCCACAACTCCCACAGAGTTTGAACTGAAATGCAGTTCTTGCAGGATTGGGACCTTTGGGAAACTAGAAAGCATTAAGATGCTAGCTTGGGAGTTTGTTTGAAATCAAAGAATTTTTGTTCCTGCACTGATTTTCATGGCCAAAATTTACTGTAAATTCTCTACTGAGAAAACATGAAAGGCCAAGAACTCTCACAGGGCTCAGATAAGAGCAGCGGCAACAATGTTATAATTCACATAGGATACTTGTAGTGATATAAATTTGTATTAGTATTTTTAATCTTCGCTAATCATTTGGATAGAAATTCAGTTAGAATGAACTGAAAGAAGAGGAAAAGTAACCAGAACTTCATACTGAAAAAAGTGATAGCACTGGAAGGAAATCAGGCTAATGCACTTACTTTACTTAACTAATGTACTTATTTAACTCAAATGCTAGTCCACAGTTTAAAATGAGATTAATTCCTAGATGCACAGATATTACCTATAGTGTATGAACTCCTGAGCACTTACCTGGACTTTGGCGTATTCCACCGAAGAAAAAAAAACTTAGCTCCTACCTGCAATGAATTTTGTGTTTTGAGGGTTCATATCATAGTTTAATATCGTTTGGTTGCATCTGTTAGAATGATGCAGTCAGCCAGAATGTGTCCCTTGTGCTCTTCTCAGCCACTGCGGCCTGCAGGGCCCAGGGCGGCAGAGCCAGCCTGGCAGACCGCAGCGATGCGTGGGGCTGCACTGCTGTTAGCACAGCCACCCTCCCAGGGATGGCACCCACTTTGGTACATTGGGTTTGTGCCACCTGCATCATTCCGAACCGAATTAGTGGCTTCTGCCCATGTCCCAGGGAGCTTTATGCCAAGGGCTCAGGGGCGATGAGGATGGGCTGAGTTCCAGTCGCAGCAGGACCTCACAGTTTGCACCAATAAGGCAGGCAGCCTCCTGGGTGTGACCAGCAAAATGGTGCACAGCAGAGGCTGTAGGGGATAAATGCAAATGGTATGTTTAATGGTAGGCTGTATCTCACGTTCTCTGTTACAAAAGATTAAAAAGACCAGCGGAGCAGTGTCAGTAGCACACAGGGAAGTTTTACAGAGAAATGCAAATTCTACCTGTATTTGAAAGTTACATTTTTTTTCTTGTTAAGCACAGCAAATGCATTTCACGACTGATGACTGAAATGAATGTGTCAGAATTATGATGTGTTGGTAGGATGAGTACCGTTCTGTCTGTATGTGTCTCTACTTATCCAGCTTATAAATGTGGTTATATGCTGAGCAGAATGAAAGAATTCGTAATACAGCAATTAACATACTAGAAACTGTTTGTTTAGTAAAGTCTTTTTATAGCTGTTAAAATAACACACTAAAATATACAAATGCTAGTTTAATAAGGCAAAATAAAATCATTAGCCTGACTTAGGGCTGGATTCTGCCACCATTACTCATGGCTAAGCAGTGCTTTACTCAAGAACTGTTTACGGGAGATGGGTGGCAGAAGCAGGCCCTCGGGAAATGAACATGTTGCTGATAAATTTGGGATGAGCAGCCAGTGCTGATGGGCCTAATTCCAGACTCCCAATGAGGTGAAGGGCTGTGGGTTAATACCATAATAAACCTGGTGGAAATGAGACGCACGGAAATGAAAGCACTTGGAGTCCAGATCTCTTTGACCACTGCTCTGCTTGCTCTTTCTGTGTGACTGCTCCCTCCTGCTCCTCCCCAAGGAGCTGATGGGATGCTCAGCCATGCTGAGCAATGCCAGGCTTTTGATGACGAGAATTTCTTAACACAGGAAAAGGCATACCCCTCTGTACCAGGATTAGTGCTTCCAGTGCTATGTTATAGGCAACACCATCTCTATAAATTTAAAAAAATAAAAAATAAAAATAATATATATATATATATGTAGATATATATATATATATATTTCCATGAAATTGTACATCAAATAGATACCTGTGAAAGTGTCTGAAGTGTGGAGACAGATTGTTAGCAACAAGCAGAGAGAAAGAGCTACAAGATCTCTTAACCTTATCACCATGGATGCTTTGTGGTATTTCAGAAATAACAGCTCATTTATACTTCAGCGGATTTTACTGCCTGTTGCTTCAGTGGTCCTCAGTTGATAGTAACATAGAACTGAACACATTGTTTTCTTTACCTTTGTTTTAGTGACAAAATCTATTACATACTAATTTTGCTTTTCAGTTGAAAGTGCAAAAAATCTTGCAGAACTTTGTAAGAATGATTCTCCATGGCAGATGATAATGTTCCTTTTGGATTATTGACTTTTAAAAATACATGTTGGTACTACATACACTAGCTCTGACCTATTACAAAAATAGATATTCAAGCCTGAACAGCAAAATATGAAGTATTAAATCTAGATAATAGATCCTGCAGTTCCTCCAGGTCCCAGTTAATGAATGTAATATCCTTCAAAAGCACTGCAAAGTGAGCATATGGCTCAGACAACTCCTATAGCATTCTAGGGCCAATGTTAGAAGGCTGGCATGAGAGGTATTCAGGAATTAAGAGGTGGATGAGCCTGTTACATTGTGTTACTCTACTCATCCCTCCAATAAGATAGGACTGTACTATTTGATACTTTGCTAGAGCTAAAAAGAGAGGAGCTGGGGGTTATAGGTTTACTATCTCCCTTTTTTTCTCACAGATCAGCTGTATATCTGTGGTCACTGACCTGTGCCATCAGGACTGGGCTCCATGGCTGATCAGAGCACGTACATGCCCAGTCAGAGCATCTAGGAGATGGGGGACTCCTCTAGTCTCTTACAAAGGGCTTGAAGTCTGCACCCCACTAGGGACACAAAACCTGTGCCTGAGATGGGATTCAGTGTGTGGGACCTGGTACATGGAGCAGAGCACGTGTGACTGCTTGGCTTTTGCAATTTGCAGGGTAGTGGTTTGCACCCCAATTTAAGATTCAAACTCTTGCCCAGTGAACACTTTTTCCTGTCACTGTGTAAGTAAAATATTTAAAAGATGCTTAAATCAAAATTCTCCCTGGCTTGAACACCCTCCAGGCCAAATGTATGTCTGGGGAAATCTGAGCTGACCAGGATGTTGTCTTTGACTGTAATGTAAACTAGACTTGTACTATCACAGAAACTTTTGAATTGGAAGGGACATTTAAAGGCCTTCTAGCCCAACTCTCCTGCAATGAACAGGGACACCTACAGCTTCATGAGGTGCTCAGAGTCTGGTCCGTCCTGATCCTGAATGTCTCCAAGGACAGGGCATCCACCAGCTGGGCAACCTGTTCCAGTGCCTCACCACCATTATTGTAAAAAAGGCCTTTCTTATGTCCAATCTAAATCTCCCCTCTTTTAGTTTGAATCCACTTATCCTTGTCCTATCACAACAGACCCAGATAAAGAGTCTGCCCCCTTCCTTCTTATAGCCTCCCTTCAGATATTGGAAGGCCACTATCAGGTCTTCCTGGAGTCTTCTCTTCTCCAGGCTGAACAGCCCTATGTCTCACAGCCTGTTCTCATAGGAAAGGTATTCCATCTCTCGGATCATTTTTTTTGTCTGTATTGACCCTTGAGGGATAACACCTGTCTCTGATTTCCATCCGGACATTGACCAGTGACCACCACTTTCTGGGAATGATCTTGCAACTAGTTCCTCATCCATCGAACAGTTCACTCATCAAATCCATATCTTTCCTATTTGGAGAGAAGGATGTTAATGGGGGACTGTCAAAAGCCTTACTGAAATCCAGATAGATTAATTCAGTGGCTCTTCCCTTGACCACGGACACACGCCATCATAAGAAGCGACAAGGTTGGTTGCTTTTTGGTTGGAAACTGTGGCAGACCCCTTCAGTGATGAAGCCAGTGCCGCATTAGTGAGCAGTGAGCAGAGTTCCATGCTGTAGGCAGTGTCACTTGTTAGTGCTATTTTCCCATAATTGGAAAGGGTTTAAAATCACTGGTCATGCAACAGGTGATGAAAATATGCTATAAAAATAAAACAGCATTTTTTTACTTGACGTCCACACTAATTATAGCTGAAGATTTAAACTGAGACAAATCAGAAAAACTTCTGCAGCCATATGCAACCTTTAGCCACATTCCTGGCAGTTTGGGGCATGAGGGAGCATGAGTCCCAGCTTGATTGCTCTACCATCCCTCCCTCCTGGCTGCCATTGGAGCAGGAGGCAGGGGACAGTGGCCATGTTCTCCCTGTCCCTCCTCTTGCCATCCCTCCTGCCCCTCACCCAGGGACCAAACTGCCTGGCTGCTTGGATAGCCGTGTCAGATACTGTGGTACTCTCCAGTCTCTTGAGCACCTCTGTTCCCATTCACAGTGGTTTTTTGCAACAAAGCAGATAACAATATGTATCATACCCACCTTGAACAAATATTTAGGAGATAAGCATCCCTTATGGCTCAGCAGAAGTGGCTGGACTCCACTTACACACCCAGCAGTGCTAACACATGCAGCAGGGTGGCTTCAGGTCATGCTGGATGCGGCTGCCCTGGCTCTGTTCCAGCTCTGAACAACCCCCTTCCTTCTCCCTGTTGCACCTCGCACAGCCTCTGTTCCTGCAGCCTCACAACAGCCAGGAGCTGCATGCAGTCAGCAGAGCCTGCATGGTGCAGGAGGAGCTGCAGAGCTCTGTAAGCCGAACAGGAGCGGAAGGGAGCAGGGATGGAGCAAGGATGGAGCAGGGAACCAAGCAGAGTGCAGCCCCACATGCTGGAGGGGCTCACCACAAGCATTCCTCTTTTCTTCCCCGCTCTTTCCATAAAAACAGAAGAGAGCCACGTTTAATGACAGTCCTCTGTAATGCGCAATCCCTGCTGATGTGACATTGGGCAGAAAGTGTCTACAGAATAAATCTTTAATATATGCAAACAACTGAATTATGAATGACAAAAATATCACTGAACGGTTAAATATTAATCACGTAATTAGTTAAATTAATACTTTTACTGCAATGTTGTGATAAAGGCTGTCACTCACGTGCTGTGACTGTGCTGGCTGGGGGAGCAAGGTGCAACAGTGGAGGCTCGGTGGATACTTGGCTTCATTTTCCTGCAGGTCCCCCTGTACTTGGTGCTCCTCTTAAGGCCCCTGGGATCAGATCTGTTAGGAAAGAACTTCAGTTTTCTGTTCAAAAAGAGAGTTATCAACAAAATGACTAATCTAGCCCAAAAGGAGAAAGCACCACCACCTCCAAACACTCATCCATTCCCAAATGCTATTTACTTCCAGCTTGGTGATGCACAAAGCCCAGCTGCGCTGTGCTGCTGGGCAGCAATCTTGAGAATGTGCGGTGCTTCAGAGGGCAAAAAGCCCTGGCTACTCCCTGATGGATTTGGGTGGGTCTGTGAATGAGGCTGTGTGCGGTGAGGGCTGCAGCAGGTTCTGCACTCGGTGTCCCCATGCATCCTCCCCAGCTGTGCTCTGATGCAGGCAGCCTGCATGGTCCTGGGTGGACTGCAGGGAGGAGCGCTGTCAGGGGTGTGGGTGGCAGTGGGTCTCTGTAGGTGCTCACACACAGCACACAGCTTCCTTGCTGTCCAAGGAACTCAGGAAAGAATTTACTCTTGTCCTTGTGGGTTGGCTGGCTGTGCTGTTTGTTTTTGATCTAATAAAAAAGGAGGCCTTAATATCATAGTGAAATGGGTATAAAGCTAGAAACTTGCCCCCTGGCATTTTGGCTAAACATTATTGAAAATGTAAAAGAGTCTTTAGCAGAAACAAATGAAGCACAAAGAAGCTGCAAAAATAGGATCAACAGGATGTATTCTGGACATTGGGAAGAGGGGTTAGAAGCATCCATCTGCAGGCTCGGCACCATTTCACTCCTCATCCAGCTCTGCAGGGCTGGGAGCTGGAGCTCTGTGAGGGGCTGGGTGGGTACACATGGAAGACTGGGTGGCAGGGAGGGATTCTAGAAGGCAGGAACAGCTGTGAGAGAAGCATGTGGCTGGAAGAGTGCAAAGCACAGCTGGACCTGGCTGGGAAGGTGGAAGGTGAAGGCAGTGGGAAAGCATGCACATTGGGACTGTTTTGCTTGATCCTGGCTTGGGCTGCTGTCCAGAAATGAAATATGGGGGGGGCCCCCCAAATTAAAAGCATTTTTAAATGCAAAAGTGAACAATCTCTTAAAAGGTGGGAGTACTGAAGAAACATTCACTGCTGAGACTCACCCATCTGTATAGGATCTAAGTGCAGCTCTTTTTGCCTTGCTCTGTTTTCCTCTGCCTTCCACTTCACAAACATCACTGGGAGCACCGTTCTCATGTGCTATGAGCAAGTGGCTCCTCCAGGAAAATGAAGTTTTAAAGTATTATGCACCAGGACTGCTCATAAAAGCAAACATTTTGGGTTGACCACTGTGCAATCCGAGAGCTGCAGCAAGTCTCCACATCTGCATGCAGTGGTGTGTGCTGTGCAGCCTGAGAGCAGGTTGCTGAGCGCATCTGATAGCAGAGCTGTTGTTCACTGTGCTTCCACAGCTTTGCCAATCAGGAGTAAAGCCAGTGCATCAGAGCTTCTGGAAGCTGTCATTTGGGTTCACTTTTTGTTCTCGCAGAACTGCATTTTCTGATAGGCTTTTTGCAGGTACAGCTTGTGCTGATGAGGCGGGAGAAACAGGAGCACTTTCCACATGCAGTGTTTCAGAATGCTGCAGTGAAGCTTGTTCTTGGAACATAGCAGACCCCTAAAATGTCAAATAAATCCTCAAACTATTCATCACTCTGTTTTTGGGGTGGCAGTTAAGTCTTTCAACACTCTGTAAGTTTCTTTCCCCAGCAGTAATTTTGCTGGTGAAGAAATACAGCTCAAGGCACTCTACAAAGGCCTCAAAATTCATGTTTTGTTTTCATTACAAAAAAAAAAAGAAAAGAAAAAAGCTTCACTACATTAAAGAGCAACCCATTAGCATTTTGTATCCTGTCTTCCCTGCATCCTTTCTTTGTTGGCAAACCTTCCCCCATATGCACCAAGGAGCTGAACAACAGCCATTGCTTTGCTTTTGCAGACTTCATGGGCTGCAGCAGGAGGAGGTTTAAGCCACAGCCCAGCTTGTTTAGGGAGTAAGTGGGAAAGATGAGTTCTCAAAACTTTTGGTAGCCACACAAATAATGAATGTCTTGTACTGAAACATTAAGTTACTTTATCGGCTTTCAGGCTAGCCCAGAACAGCACCCAGGCTCTGTGCATGTCTAAGGAAATAAATTAACTGTCTGGTTCCTGGGTTGAAATTTAGCTCTGTATGAAGCAATATATTTAGCTGTCTCAAGCAAATAGACCTAAATAACAAGGAAAATATTGAATTACTGGAGGCTTGCTGAACCTTGGGATTGTATAAATTAAATGTTGCAGCGCGAGTTGGATTTTTCTGATACAGTTAGAAAGTTAGAGGATGGAGAAAGACAGTAAATATATTACAATTAGGGTTTAGGGAAGCATTTGATTATTCTAAGTAACTCAGAGTAGTTGAATGCTAGTACAGATGTAAGGGAATGAGAGCAGGCAGCAAAACCTGGAGCGTACATTTGAGTTGAGGTTTTTTAGCTGAGTTCAGTAGGAAATTGCTAACTTAGTATCTCCACAATTAACTTAGAAATTAATGGCATGTTAATTATATTTATAACTACATCAAAAAGTTGGAAGACCAGACTGAGGGGCAGCTGCAGAGAACAAATTTTACCCACAAAGACCCCACAGTCCAAAACAAGCTGAGCACAGGGCAGCTGCAAGCATCTGCACTGCTGTGAGCAAGACTGTCCTCCAGCACATGGGCTGATGCTCACCATCCCAGCCATGCCCTGGGCACTCTCTGCAGGGCTGGGGAGCAGGAGCAGCCAGGCTGCAGCTGCTGAGCTCGCTGGCAGTGTTGGCCATCACCTCGCACAGTGGCTGGGTGGGCTCCTTTCCACGGCAGGGAAAAGCCCTTCCCTGGTGGCAGTGGGGGATACTGGTGGATTGCACAGCCGAGCCTAAGGGACACTCGACAGTGAAATCTAGCGGGCTGTGGAATAGTCTCAGTGGGAAATGGTGGAGTCCTCACTGGCAGGGTTATTGAAGACTCGACTTTGAAACATGAGACATTCTGCAGTTGAGAACAATGCTGCACTGTCAGAGAGATGGACTCAATTACTTAATAGGTCGTTGCTGTCTGTCTCCTGTGATTTTCCTTTCAAGAACATATATTCAGCTGGGTTATTTCTCATGGGAAGACAAAGCCTTCTGAAAGAAGCCAGACATTTGGAGAGGAGAGGCATGAGGAAGTGTAGCCTAGCAAACACCCAGCCTGCATTGTGCTATCAGGAGGACACGGAGAAAACTTGCACAGTGCAGCAGATGCGGTGTTTGGTTCTGCTGACACCTACCCAGCTGGACCTGTGCTCTCAGGCCTCACCCCTTGTCTTTGCCCAGGAAGCATTTGGCAGGCTGTGTTGTCCCCACAGAGGCCGGTACGTAGGGCACTGGTGGGGCTGTATGGACCCTTGCTGCTGGATTGCCAAAACATTCAGCACTGAGGGGTCCGTACAGCTCATGACAATGCATGGGTATCCTCCTCTCTCATGTGGAAGTGCTTTGATGGTGTTGATCAGAATGGCAGCGCAGCTGATGAGAAATCCAGGAGCCCATCTCTGAGTGACATCCCAGCACTCCATGAATGGTACCTGAGAACAGGAGTGTATAACTTACCCAATAATACGTTCTTCCAGAAATTGTCCTGCCAGCCACAGGGTGAGTTTCACAGGCACTTCCCTTGTTGGAGCTCTGAGCCTAATTTGCAGCGCTGATTCACAGCAACGTGAGCTTTGTGCTAGGAGCAGTTGCCAGCGGGCACTTCGTGCGCGTGTGTGTGCACACGCATCCAAGGCGTCTATCTTCCTACGTTTGTTTGCATTTGCCACCAAATGAAGACACTGCATTACCTTATGCACACTGAATTGATACAGCTATATTGAGTGGATGTTTTTACATCCTGAGGGGAGAATGAGATTTTGTCTCTTTTGCCCACTTCTTTTTCTTTTTTTTTTTCCAGAATAAGTCGTCTGTTTAATGGCACAGAGCCTATTGTCTTGGACAGTTTAAAACAACATTATTTCATTGATCGAGATGGTGAGATTTTCAGATATATATTAAGCTTCCTAAGGACATCTAAGCTACTGCTCCCAGAAGATTTTAAGGTAAGGAAAGCTATAGTCTGCAATCTATTTTTTCCCCTCATTCTATCATTTATTTTGGAGGAGGTTGGTTTGTGTGCTTGACCTAAACACACTTAGCTAAATGTTGCTGTTTATTGTTAGGATTTTTAGTACTTGTGTATTACGCTAGGGATGCTATTATTTAATAAACAGACCAATGGTTGTCATGGATACCATAAAAAGTTAAATGATGAAGCTTACAGCTAAATCAGTTTTTCTAAACTAATTGTATTTTCTCACATTTTTAGCTTATTTATCAGAGTATAACAACAATTAAGAATCAACACCAGCAACTAGCACTTACCAGGGTTTAATGTTCAGAATCTGGTAGAAATGTTTTAAATTTGATACTTAGAGTAATTAAATGGTATAAATCTTTTTCTTGTTGGCATGAAAAAGTAACACCCTTAAACAAATTCATGAGGACTTCTGCTAGATATATCCAGTTCAGATACTTCGATTTCAATAAGTAATCTTTTACACAGTGTATGAATGTCAGAATATTGGTGGGAAATAGAATTTACTGAGAGACCTTTAAGGAGCAATAATACATGTTTTCTATGAAATAATGACAGCAAGTTGCTTTGTAAATCCTGATTGTTGAAACCCTCTCCTCCTAGCGTTGTTTATTTGGCTTTGTGCTTATGAAAGTTGCAACACTGTCATCCTTATGTATGAAAATTAGAAGACAAAACTATCCAAACTAGATGACAAGATTCAACAAAAGAGCTAACTGCAGGATGAAATAATGAATAAATTGGGATGCTAATGGGGACTTAGAGGACACTGAGTGCTACTAGAAAAGAAAGTTCCCGTGCTCAGTAGTAAAATTTCATTTTTCATGTTGGACTGGGTAGGCAAGGTAATTTGGTCAGGCCTTCCTGAGTCATCCTAAATGTATAGTTACTGTGGCATATAGCTGATCCTCTTGCTGCAAACCGGTCCTCAGACATTTTTGCCTAAATCATGAGTGTACTTGTATTTGACACTGGCATCTCAGCACTTACAGCTGACACTGAGCAGACACACAGCACAGTGGGTGCACACCTCCTTTGCCAACGCCAAGCAGAAGTTTTGGCATTCCCAGGCAGGACTGAAGGCGCAGCCCTACGGGGCTGTCTGAGCACTGGGCTCTGTGGGAGCGGCTGGCAGGCCAGGGAGGCTGCCCTGTGGCACTGGGTGCTGTGACGTGGGAAGAGGCAGAGCATGCAGGGGCAGACGCAAGACAGGAGAGATGAGAGCAAATGTGTGGGTAGGATTGAAGCGAAAGACCTGTGGGGTGCAAGATGGAACAATTAAAGAGGATGGGTGGAGCAATGGTACTGACACAGCCTCAGGGAGGTGCTTTATCAGCAGTGCTTTGGACAATCTGGTGGCAAAAGAGAGACTGAGAAGAGAGTGCAGAAGAGATCTAGTTCACCCTGATCATGGTCTCGACCAGCAGCCAGGCGGATGGATTTCAGAGGTGCTGTGAAACAAAACCAGCAGGATTCAGTAAGAGCCTCGAGGGGAGAATGTCAGAGGATGCCAAGGACTTGCCTGCACAGCGAGCCGCTGGCAGGGCTGGGAGAGACTTGGAGAGCCGGCGCTGTGACCAACTCAGTCCGTTGTTCCAGACCATCTCTTTGCATAGAGTTAACTGTACTTCATTTGGTTCCTCCCTGAGAGAGCTTTAGAGCAAACCCCAGGCTAATGAGGGCTCAAGAACAAAGCAAAGTATTGCTAGGTAGGGAGTAACTAAATAAAAATGCATAGAAGAATGCACTGCAAAGCTGTATTAAAACTGCACTGTAAACGGATTTGACTTCACAGAAATTGTGTAATTTTACCAGCATGATTAAAGTGACAGAAGACAATAATCAAAGGCAGCAAATGGAATCACTTGGTGTTTCTAAATGCAAAACTCTATTTAAGGTATAAAACCTGACAGGTTTTCCAGTGAGATTTGCATTAACTGTTCTTTATGTCAAACAAAGCATTATCAAGTGTTTTGAATATTTATTAGTTTTTACCCCTTAATTTAATCAAGCAGTTTATTAGCCTCAAGGTTTAGCCAAGTTGCTTTTCAACTCGAATTGCTGCTCAAATGGTTATTTTGCAAAGTTTGGAATGTTAGTACCACACCAACCTCGCAGTGTTTTCTGTTTAAGTGTTGTTTTCAGACTAAGTTAACACTGAAAAGCAGAGAAAGTGGGGTATGTGTTCCTAGGCTAGTGATTCTTTATTATCAAGTCTCACTGGTGTGTTTACAGTGAATATTAATTACACTTCCAACTACTAATAAGCCAGAACTTGAAAGTGTTTAGAATCTGACAGGTCTCCCTGCTGAAAGCAACATTCTAATAGTTCATATAATTTTCCTGGGCTTGCAGGATTTTAAGCCCCATGAAGTATGTTCAGAAATTACCATGAGCTCTTGGCTCGGTTCTGCTTTGCAGTGTCTGCTGAGCAAGGCAATGGCGGGTGGCTGGGAGCTGCTTACAGTTCCCTTCTCCTGCTCTGGTCAGAGTCCTGTGCGTGGAGCCACTCCACCTTAAGTGACACGTCCTCAAGTGAAGTGTTGGGCCTGCACCCTGGGTCTGCCACACTGCAGGGCCAGGGGGTGTCCAGCAAAGGAGCTGACCCTCATCCACAGCCCAAATATCTGCCTTGATTCTCCATCAGAGGTGTTTCCCCGTGGCAATTATGATCACCATTTCTCCCTTCAATCACAAAATACATCTCCATGCAAAACCATGATTGCCCATTGAACCTACTTATCTGGCACTCCCTGCTTAGAGATCTTCCAACAGAAATACATGTAGGCAGTACATATATCATCGTTTAATGTTAAGGAGGAGAGGAGCACAAATGCAGAGGACATTTGAGTTTCACATGGTTTACTTACTGAGGTCACCTGTAGGGTCAGGTGGCATCTGCTTTATTATACAGTCTTAAAATGTGCATGCCTACGTCTAGTTGTAAGTGCTTTCACACTGACCTTAGCAAATGGTGCACTCAGCAGAAGTGACAGCTTGCTCTCATGTTCAGGAGTCAGATCTTCACGGCACTGAATTATAAAGGAAATGCTGAGTCAGGATGACAGCCTGTCGTGTCATGGAAACAAAGAGTAACAAGAAAAAAAACAAAAAAATAGAAAGCCTGTTCAGGGATCAATCTTATGTGCTCAATTACATAAACTTTACTATTGAGAGAACAGCACCAGATTCATACAAGACGTGTTTTTATTTTACAATTCCTGTTGGCTGCCTCTACTCATAGTTCATAGATGTTTACTGATAGACTGGCACTGATGTCAATTGCACAGTTTACTTTGAAGTCACGATACCTGCCTCCTCCTTGGGAAGATGTGACCCTCATGAGAGATGACTGCTGAACTTAGCCAACACGAAATCAATCACAAAAAAAAAGCTTTTCTACCACATTGTGAATTGAAAATTATTTTGCAAAAGCAAAAAAACCTGCATCTTTGAATGATCTGTTGACCCTCCACCCAAAATCTAAATGCTGCTCAAAATTTGAGGATGGAGAATCTGTGCTTCCCAGCTGGCTGCTCCCTGTTTCGTCTTCTGGGTGACAGCACAGAATCTGCCCACTAAGTCCTACTGCAGCCACAAGAAGTTGAAGGCTATTGAGGATTCACAATAGCCCCACCACTGCTAGCAGGGACTCAGGGATGGGAGACCTTGTCCTGCAGGACAAGGAGCTCCTGGATCCCACACTGTATCTGCCCTGAGATGCTGCCAGCTGCTTAGCAAAACTGCTAATGCCAGCACTGGAGTCTCCATGAAAGAGAGAGGGTACAGTACATGTATGCATCTATCATCATACGCCTGGAACAGAAGACACACCAAGCTGCTGTGAGTCTGGATTTCAATGGAACAGTGCACTTTGCCACTGCACCAGGCAATTAACATCCTGTAGCTACTCCTGTTCCTCTTCCAGTGAAATGTGCCTTTTTTGGATAGGTCTGAAAAGATTCGTGTTTGCATCTGCCTTTGGTAACTTATCCAAATGAACAGCACAGAGCAGCTCTATCTTGCAGCTCTTGCGGCACCTCCTTGGCAGGGGTCTCTTGTTGTTAAATTCTTGTACTTGATATTTTGTGTTAAACATTTGCAAATCATCAGGATATGATTTTACGTCTAGAGTGCAAGGTTGGAAAGACAGTGTTACCTGAGCATCCTGAGTGTGCTGTGAAGGCACTGCAGAGCTGGGCATCTCTGCTGGTCCAGTCACAGCTGCACACTTCTCTGACTGGTTTATAAAACCTGCACGAGAAGAGAGTGCATTAGCAGTGTGTTGAGTCTTAGGAGTACCATACTTCTGTTTGCTTTCAAAAATGAAGGACTGATTTTTACCAAGGCTATACCACCTCTTGTAGCTTTGAATGGTGTTTCTACTAGCACACATTCAATTCACTGCCCTAACATATAACATTATTTTATAGTAGCCATGAACACAAATATTGCAAAACCAAATTTGTGCAACTTACTGAAAACAGTGGAAGACTTTCCATTGACGTGTGAGCACTCCATGCTCCTGCTAACCCTATAGCATTACATTTCTCCTTAGCATCACATGCTTTCCTTGGCTCAAAATGGTTATACAGGGCCAGCAGATTCACAGCAAACATTTGACACACCTCTGTAACAAACAGGTGCATGGGAGATTGTTTTGTTACAGTGTCCTGCATGAAGATTTCAGAAAGTTTGGAGTAGAGGTTGTATTTTGCTTTTAATTTAAACCTCTAATGCCTATAGATTTAAACTGATCCCACATGCAGTAACCAAAGAGCTTCACAGGTGGAGAGGGAAAAGCAATAATGGCTCAGCAGAGCATGCTGATTTTTCTGGGAAAAAAACCCAAACTTTCCATTGGTGGCACTGGGGCTGGCACGCTCTTACCTGACACCAGGTGGTGGCAGCTCCTTGGCTGGCCAGGTGCTTCCTAAAGCATTTCTCCTTTATCTTCCTGCTGCTTTTCATCTTCTGGATCCTTCTCAAGTTTTGTTGCCCTCATTTCTTCACATTTGCTCTTATCACTCTTTTCTCTCTGCACCTTCTCCAGTCCCTTTTTCTCCACTAATGGTGTGCGTATCGTCCAAGCCTTAACAGACATCAAAGAGATGCAAAGGATCAGATTTCTCTTCTGTAACATGATAACCTTGCTCGTGTCACTGTTAATTTTCATGTATCTGCAGGCTGAAGGCAGTGCTGTGGTGAAGGAGCACCTCTCCACAAGTGGCAGTGGCTCTGTGGTGCCAAATTCCAACACGGCTGACTGCTTTGGTTCTGTAGGCAATACCTTGCAGCAGCAGGTTTTGCAGGTTAATGCATGATGCTCTGACAAGTTGCACCTTTTTGTGCTGTACATTCAATGGCTTTTGATTCTCTTTCTTCGAGTTCTGCAGAAGTGCTGCAGTTATTTCCTTATGCAATTTTGGTGCCCATTTTCCAATAACTTCTCGTCACTCCCTTCTTTCCAGTCTAAATGATTCCCGTAGTTTCATTCACAATCTTTCATTCCCTTCTCTTACCGCGGTACTGAGGTTGCCTTTATGCCCAGGTGATGACCTACAGCATGCTCCAAAAAAGTCACCCACTGTACCTGCACTTCTATCTGAAAATGGGCAGAGGAAGCTAGGATCAGGTCCTCAGGGAGGAACTGCTCCCATGCCTCAGTTGTCTCTCTTCCCTTCAGGAAACTGCAGGAGGCAGAGGGGCAATGCAAGCAAACCAGCCCAGCGTGCTTCCCCTCTTGTTCAGATCTGGCTGGGTCTGATGGTGCTGCTGCCACCCTTTTCAGCATATTCCCACGTGTTTAAGCTGAGATGGGAAGATCCATTGAAAATCTGATGAAAAATTATTAATGAGCATATGCAGATGACATCTCAATCAATTAACTGGGAATTGGATCAAATTGGGAATTCGAATTGCCTGAAGGTCCCTGTTGGGTTATGGATAGCTGGCTGAAAAGAACACTTTCTTTCAAGTTGTTGGAGTAAACACAGCTGAGCTCCCAGCCACTGGGTGGTCACTACGGCAGTATAATTTACCAAGCTCCAAAGTATGCTTGAATAATCATGCAGGGAGCAGCCCAGCCTCTGCAGCTTCATTTCAAATGTGGCAAAACCAGGTGAGAGGTGAAAAGCTGAACTGCCATCTCTACCTTGTAACACATATGTGAGGGATGACAGCACAATCCAAGATTTTCTGTCGTAAGATCAGAAGTGAATATCTGAGGTCAAGAGTGAAGATCAGGGCTCAAGACAACTTCTCTTAAGTCAGTATGCTTTACTTATTGCAACCAGTTATTCTGAGTTCTTAATCCACAAGTAAAACCTTCTTGCATTGAGCTTGTGGGATAATAAATGAAAGAATAATTCAGTGCAATGGGAACTTCATGGTCAGCTCAAATAAATTCAGCACTAACACATTGTGGTTTCCTGCGTAGGTGTAAGATGGCAAAATATGTCGATACCTGACCTGTTGCCTTTGCTCTCTTGCTGACAATACATAAGCTTAAGTAGGTCAAACAGGAACAATACTCATTTTTAAAAGGGAACTATAAGCATTTCTAGTTTCTCTCTCTCTTTTTTTTTTTTTTTTCTCAGGACTTTAATCTTTTATATGAAGAAGCAAAGTATTACCAGCTGCAGCCAATGATTAAGGAACTTGAGCGATGGAAACAAGAGAAAGAACAAAGGAAACATTTCCAGCCTTGTGACTGCTTGGTTGTAAGAGTGACTCCAGATCTGGGGGAAAGAATTGCATTGAGTGGGGAGAAAGCTTTGATAGAAGAGATCTTCCCTGAGACGGGGGACGTCATGTGCAACTCCGTAAACGCAGGCTGGAACCAAGACCCTACCCACGTTATTAGGTTTCCTTTGAACGGATACTGCCGGTTGAATTCAGTGCAGGTAACGGCCTTTTAGTGCTGGCTCATCTGGATGCTTTTTCTTTCTTTTTTTTTTTATTTCTTGTTCAATTATATGCAAATTATTTGCTTCTGCCCAATTACCTTTAGTGCTTATACTGCACGGAGACATTTTCTGCCTGGTGAGATCACAGTCTTTCAGGTTTTCCTAAGTCTAAGCAGAAAAATAGATTTAGATTTTGTGTATGTTAGTGCCATGCTGGTCTCATAATGGTGTTATACTGATAAATGCTAATTTTTTCATCAATGTATAGCCTGCAGCAGTTTTTTTTCCCTCCAAAGTGCCCTCAGGAAGAAAGAGAGAGTTCCAAAAACTACAAAAAAAATCTCCACACCATTTTATAGAAAATGCAACAATGTGTAAATGCATAATTTATGTCTCACTCATAATTAAATGATGGTGCCTGCGGGATGGACTTAAAAAAATTGATCTCTGCACTTTTTTTTTTTTCAAAAGGATGTTCTATAAAAATTGCCCAGAGTATTTTAAACAAAATGTATTTCATTTTATACTCCGAGTTTTGACATTAGGTTTAAAATTAAACATATGAAACAAAAGAAGATAACTGGACAGATAGGTGGGTGGTAGCGGAAATAAATACGTGGTTTGTGTTTAGGCAGCAGCCTTCTGGGCAAGAAATGCCATTTCACAAGGCGTCACCACCACTGCGGCCAGAGCTCTGGTGCAGCTGTCGTTGGGCTGAGGAGAAGGAACAGTGTTGATGGTGCTGTTAACTTACTCCTTAATTAACATGGGAAAAAACAGAGCTCTTGGTTTTTGCATGCATGCCTTTAAATTATGCTAGAAAGATTATCATTATGGAAATTGAAATCAACCTAAAGGAGCACGTTTCCAAAGTCATTGTGACCAGAGGTGCTAGCTGGGCTGTGGGAAATGCCTCAGTGGTCTTGATAAACTTCCCTATGGGCAAATATCCACAACAGAATTGGCCTGTGAGACAGGCTGGCCAGACAGGCTCAGGGGGAAGGCACAATTGCAAGGGAGTTGGAAGAAGTTAGAACACTTGCGTACCAGTATTGTCAGCATGCAGCAAGTTTAGACTCTCTCCACTGTCACCTCCCACTGGACAGCATTCACTGACTGGTAGGAACAGTATGGTAACAGAAGCTTTCATTTGAAACCGTTCTATAACCAGTGATTTACCTAATTTTTAGTTTAAGGCTTCTAAGAGTTTTATTTGGTTGAACTTAACAGTCCATTGCCTGTGGTTAATTTTGCACAGTCCTTAGCAATTTCACATTCAGCAAGGGTTGGAGTGGGCTGCCCCAAAAATAGAAGGCTGGAGGTGGGTCAGAGGCAGATCCATTTTCTAGCAGCGGGAATAGTGATGAATTCACCACTGAGCTGGAGAGGGGAGCAGCTGCAGTTCAGCTAAGGTGAGTGGGTAGAGAAGCATGTTTGTGTTTCAGCCACACTCTGTTCATGCAATATGGTCAGGGGCATTCAAGAAATTAGAGTAACTGAAACAATAAAGGGTCACTGCTGGTCACTGATAAGCGCAGCACGGCAAGCAGCCGAGGCTCACGCTTGGCTCTATTAAGTGGCTTTTACAACTATTTATAATTAAAACTGGATGACAATTATTACTATTAGAATGTGTTTCGAATTCAGTCAAAATCAGTCAGAGTCACTTTGTAGGTTCATATTACGAAAGAAAATTTCTATGTCAGAGAGTCTACAGTCTAAATAATTTTATTAAATTACATCACTTTACTGTATAATTAATAGAGAGCTTTTTCAAACACTTTCTGGAAAATGATGCATTGCTGAGACAAAAGCCTGATGAGATCAGAAATAATTATCACTGACTGTGATGGACTCTCACTTCCACATGGGCACTACACTTCCCAGTTCTTTGACAAAACAATACTGAGTCAGTAGATGGAAGAATGGTGGAGTGAACAGCGTGGAGTTAAGGGAGATCAGTTATAAGGTGCAGTGGCTGGCGGAGCAGAAGCACGCTGAAAGAATCTGGGAGTGCTGTGATAAATCTGCCTGCTGTTTACTGAGATGCACTGCTTTTGTCCCCCACTGTCCTGCTTCAGGTATTTGGTGGCACAACTGCAATATTTATAAATCCTTCAGCACTTTTAAAAAGATTTTCATTAAATGCTTTCTGTCAAGAACTGTACATATAAGACACAGAATGTCAACACTGAGTAGGTAGTGGCAACCAAAAAACAGCAGCTCTTATTTAATGCCCACTTGTAATCGCCTATTGGTATCGTTTTCCTAAGACTGAGACTGATTTTTCAACACCTCACAACAGATGCTGGTGAGATCCATGAGCCTACTTTGGAGAAAATTCTCTGATGCGTGTCTATGTTAAACATTGAGTCTTCATAATTAAGACTGCATTCTTGTAGTATCCTGCAAAATGTAAATAAAATGCAGGAAGTGAAAATATCATGTTTTTATCTGGAAAACCTCCCAACAAAATCAGAGCCCATATCTCGATGTGCTCAGAATACTGGGAGACAGAGTATATTAAATCTTAGCACAAATCCTCTATTCAATATTGTGTGCCTGTCTTCTTATATGTAGGAGAGTCACAGCTGATACTCATTTGCTTTTTGGCATGTTCTTGTGGGAGATTTATAGGAAAGTAGCTCAGATTTTATTTACAGGCACTTACTGCTTTCCCTCCATCTGTCTATTACCTTCAAAAAAGTAATGCACATAGGGCCAAGTTCACTAAGTGGAATTTAAATCTGTTCATGTTCAACATGCAATTTAGTCTCATGCATGCATTGGTGCATACCAACAAATGCTTAAGGCACATGGAAAACAGCCCTTGGGAGACTTTCTCCATAGAACTGAGCACAGCCTCGTTCGAGTTATCCTTAAAACTCTACAGTATTTAAACATTCACAGCATTGTTTACAGGATTTGACCAGTTTTGTTTCTTGCCCAGAAAATTGATGATCCCACGCTTTCTAACCCTAGATGATAGCCTGCAGCCCAGTCCTCTGAGCACAAGGGTAGCAAAAATGAATCGCTTTGTTCTGCGTGCGGTGCTCTAAGCGTGTAATGCCTACCTGGGTTGTGTGTTTGCACACAGCTGGCTCGGGAAAGAAAAGCCCTGTGTTAACATGCAGCCTTCCATTGCTTTGGACTGAGGCAAGCCAAGGGCACCCCAGTGCTTGTTTTGTCTTACAACCAAATTGATTTTTAAAAGTTTTTAGCAAGGTTTTGAAGTCACATCTCTCCCTGAAATTTTACCTGTCAATCCTCTGATTCTCTGCCCAGTTAAATGGAAGAAGCCTCCTTTCCTGTAGCCGAGCTGCCTCTTGTCCTCATCTTGCCTGCTTGCTTGGGTTAAGAACAGGGACACACAAAGTCAAAGCACATGCCAGCCTGTGAAACAGCTCGGTGATGTTTTGTTCCTCCCTCCCTAGCAAACTCCTGCTTTCTCTGAGCAGGAACGAGTGTTAGTAAAACTATACTGGGACCTGTGCGTTACCTCACTTCTGTCCTAAAGGCTGTGCACAGCCCAGAAAATAGAGGGGTAAGCTTTTTATATTTCTTTTTCTTTTTTTCTTTTTTTTAACCCTCCCTTCTTTTAATCTCTCTGGGTCCTTTTTTCTTCTGCATACTGGGATGCTTTTTTGCACTTTCATTTCTACAACTTTCAGGGAAAATATTTGGTTGACACAACTTTCTGAGCTCATAAGGCACTTTGTCCCAAGGCCAGACTCCTCAGGGCAAGCTGATTTTGAGCAGATTCTGCATGGCAAGCAAAGCACGCGTTCAGTAAGAAGGAATGCTCACCTTGGCCTCACGTGGGTTTGTGTGCAGGGGCGAGGGCAGAGTCTGGTGTGCAAACATGGCACTATTTTTAGTACCTCTGTAAGCAATTAGCTCAGGCCTTGAACCATTAAGACTGAGGTGCCATTGCAGTAAGTATTGAAGCGCTTCACAGACACTCATGGTGATACTAAAAAGAAATCAAATTATCTCTGCAGCAAAACCACGAAAGCACACAAGTTGTCTCCTTCAGGAGCAGGGGATATTGCTGAGACGCTTACCTAAATTGACCAAGTTTTTAACTGAGTCCCTGGAGTTGCTGGTTGCAGAGTCACGTGAGGGTCATTACTACGTTTGTCAGGCTTAGGGAATGACCAGGTTCTCCTGGCACTGTGGTGGGCACACGTGATGGTGGCACCACGGCGGGGCTGTCGCACAGAGCAGTGCAGGAGGCTTCCCCTTGGTGACATTTTTCTGCAGAGAAACTCATGCAACCACTTTTCCCACCTGTAAAATAAATGTTGGACCAGTTAATTCACTTTATGGTACAAATTTCAGACCCAGTTCTGATTTTTCAAGTATGTGCTGGAGTATTATTAGTGTTAGTAGCCTACATGGTAATTTGGCTTAGTGCTTACAGTGCCATGGCCTCTGGTAAAGGTTTGGCTGGAGGAGCATTCACACGTGAGTGTGAATATTCCTGTTACTCAGCCAATCTTAACATGTGGGTCTGGTTCAGCTCTACTGTATGTAACGCAGCAGAGCCCTGCCCAACCCTCTGACCCCCTGTAATAGGTAGGAATCTCCGTGCACTAAAGGGTGCCTAAGTGCCTTTTGTCACGCTGAGATGTCTTTGGAGACACTGTGCTACTGCCCTGGGCTCAGGTGAGCTGCCGGAGGGAGGGAGCACAGCATCTCCTCCAGTGGATCTTACACTGCAGATCTGCCCAAGGTGGATCTGGCATCCACTGTCACCTAATGCTGCAAAGAGTCTGTGTGCTTCCTGCTCTGCTGGGAAACTGTATATCAACATGCTCACCCATGTGAAAACAAAGCCCCCGTCATATTGCCAAGATCAGTATATCCTGCAGTAATGCGCTGTGTGACAGTCTCAGAAATTAAAGTTGCCTCTGGGTTCCTTAAATTCATGCATCTAAATTGCACCAACTTTTCTTTAGAAGGAGAAAGAGAAAATATATATTTGGGCAATACAAATTAACCTCATTCTTGGGCCAGAATGTTTCCTTATTGTCCATGTCTTGGCTCCACATCCTGTCTTTGCCATGCTTTGCTAGAAGCAGCACTCCTTCCAGCAAGGGAAAATCACAGCTGCGATTTCCGTGAAGGTCTGGTGCAAGTGTCACTCAGATTCCTAAAACCTTTTCATCTCCTAAAGAAGAGCTTGCAAATGCTTTCAGCCCTTATCTGCAAGACTGTTCACAATACTAATGAATAATGGGCACTTTTTATTATGACTTAAACCTGCTGTTGATTTGTCTAAGCAGTAAGAGATAGCATCGATATCACTGCAGTCCAGTATTTTACTACATAATGTAGTAAGCTGTTCTGTGGAGCACTTATTTGTTTGATTAATTTTTGTTTTCTGCAGAGGTTTGCTGAGAGCGAGACTTTAATCACAGTGTAGTCATTTAAGACTAAGTTACAGAATTATAGCTGAATAAAATTCGTTCTATGAAGACTGAAAAGACTAAATCCATCATTTAGATCCAGTGCTTCTAAAAGCTTTTATCACTAAAATTGCTAAATATCCAGCTGATTTTTTTTTCCACGTTGCAGGTGCTTGAAAGGTTATTTCAGAAGGGATTTAATATGGCAGCTTCCTGTGGTGGTGGGGTGGATTCCTCTCAGTTCAGCGAATACGTGCTGTGTCGTGAAGACAGACGACCGCAACCCACCCCAACGATCAGAATAAAACAGGAGCCCCTGGACTAGACCCTACCTGTACTCCTCTGTAACCATAGAAGTGTTTAATGGTCCCTTATGTGAAACACTAAGGATTTGCAAAACAGTATTAGCGAACAGATTTTGACTTTATGTTGCCAATTAGTGGTATTCTGAAACTACCTGTCACGTAGCCAGCCATGAAATGCATTTGAAAAATCAGTTGTCTGCTCTCCACGATGAAATTACTGAGCATGCTCAGCATACCAGGCCTGGTGGGAACGTCCTTTGAGCTGAACAGCTGTGTGGTGCAAAAGGCAAAGCTTCGTACAACCCCGACCCCAGAACAGACTTCTGCAGAACGAGCAATTAAAGCAATTTGAATCTATCAGCAGGAGAAGTGATTCCGACAGCCTTCCCAACGACACCGCAGACGTGACGTGCAGAAGTGCGGCCTCCGAGAGGAAGATGGTACATCACTAACTGCACTGAGAACCCCCCTGGCTGCCATACCTCCTCATATCAGATGTGCTTTACACCTCCGTACCGTTACATTACACTTCTGTGATTGTACTCATTCATGCTAGCAAATGGCTTATTTTTATACAACATTGCCAACTGAAATATCTTTCTGTGGACAGAATCTAGAATCAGAAAAGGACCGATTTATAGTCAACTGGTGCTCAGTACTGAAAAACAAGCAAACAGACCAAACAAAAAAAAAGCAACAAAAAATTGAGAAGGCCAATTATGGCAATACATGCAAAAGTAGGGATTTGGAAGCACAACATAAAACTCCGTCAAACAAGGGCCACACACCTACGGTGGAGCTGTAGCTCTCTCAAAGCCAGTCACGTTTTGACTCAGAAACTAAGTTTTGCATCATTGGAGAATCGTGGCTCTGCCACCTCTTGTTGTTCATTTATGAACCATGTTTATGGGGACAACCAACTCTTTATGGGTCTGGAATTTTCGCAAAGAGATGTTAAAACCCTCTACCTTCCACTGTCTGATGAAAGCAGGCCATGATTTGTTTAGATTGTTTTTCCTCTATATTTTAAACTATTATTAAAATGCCAATTGTGTATCTGCCCTCTATCTGTTTAATTTTCTCTTCAAACAAGCCCAGTGTCTGTAGTAGGTTACTGTTCCTTTCATGAATCAGTATCAGCTCTCTGACTTACAGGGCTTCCTAACTCAGGAGACGGCACCATGTTTGCAGGTGCAAGGTTATAAATAGCATTCTGCTGAATCCTCTTTATTGCTGTTTAGCAAATTGGGTCCTCAATAACTAATTCACGTGTTAATCACAATTTAGTTTCTCCCACGTTCATTTATAGAATACTGTTGTAGATGCTGAATTCTAATTAAACTTTTTAGATGCATAAATATGGCCATACATAACAGTATTTGATGGTTAACAATTCTTTAATACCAAAAGATTACAATCAGGCAAAATAAAGATTCAAGTTTAAGACTGATGTGTTTGAAGTGACGACCTGTACTAAATATGCAAAGCTGCAACCTTGGCAGAGGTCTGGTTTTTTGGATAAACGTGGGATGCCAGTCCATGGAAAATCAGACCTCAGCAGGTTTTTTTTCACCCTGGTTGCCCAAATCAGAAATCTCTTAGGAAATTCTTAGCCTATACATATTGACCTGCTAACTTAGCAAAACCGTTGAGCAAATCTGTCTACTTCAAAAGAGTTGTAAAGTTATTTTATTTTGTGGTTTTATACTTGTACGACACTCTAAAGTTCCTAGGCATTGCCATATTTGAATATATGGCACAACATTCACCTTTGTATGTAAGATATCTGTAGAATTGTATATTATACATTTAATATTGTAAAGAACTTAACGTATAATTGTCATGTATTTGTGTATGCACATTTCTTATACAGTACTTCATGCCATAAACATTTCTGTAAAGTAAATGATCGAAAATAAGCAAGTAGGGTGGAACACTCACTGTATCTCCCACGTCGTTTGAAAAGTGAGAAGTTCTGATTGCATCTCCTCTGGCCTTTTGCTCCATTCAGCTTGATGTAGCCACGTCTTACAAAAAGAGAAGGAAAAAACAGTTTTATTTATTACTTTCATACATCGAGTTGAATTGAAGTTCAAAATATCCTTAAATAGTCCATTCTGCTCCTTGTTTTTATCCTATGTATGCTTTTGTCCTGCATTTCTGACCAGGGAGACTTAGTACTAGCAGAGGCTGAACGCATGTCTGTGCATCCTCCTCCTTTCATTACCACTCAGCTAGGAGATAAAGGTGAATATGTCACACCTCCATTTAAAAACACCCCGATCTGCCATTCTTACTCAGGCTAAGCCATGCAGAGGTGCACACGGGCTGTCTGCCAGAGGAGCGGCCGCTGCGTACCTGCGTGGTGCTGAGCATGGCCCACCTGCACTGAAGTTGAAGGCAGCCAGCACTCTTACACACTTGGAAGCAGGGTGCTTTTAGGTGTATGCAGACAGTCACTGGAAGTACTCATGGTTGGTTGGTTGGTTCTTCTTCAGCCTGGTGTCTACCGCTAGTTTTTCTGCTCAGTAAGGCAGCTCCAGTACTTACGGCAGTTTGCAAAGGTGGCAGCGTGAAAAGTTCCAGGCTGCGCCAGCCGTGTTCATGTGAACTTGAGACGGAAAGTTTGGGCCATGACATCACAGCGTTGACTGCAGAATAGCACTAAGGCAAGGAAGACATGTGGAAACAATCACTTTGTTAGAAGAAATATGCCTTTAAAAAAAAAAAAAAGTTAAGCTAGGACATGTTTTTTTAGTTAGTAACTTCAGGTCACTTATTTAAAGTTTATTACAGTTTCATTTATATCTTTTTTACTTATTTCCCTCTATTCTTAGGCAGCAATATCAGCAAAACACAATTTGGATTTTCACTTCTGGCCTTAAACTATAGCAACGTAACTTAATTAAGAACATCGCTTAGTGTTGCTAAAACAGGTTTTAAAATATCGCAGAATCTCCAATAAAACCATGGTGTGCAGCCAGCAAATGTTTTCATTACAAAGGCCAAAAAGTAAACGTAGCTTGGTTTTAACCTAATTTGATGGAACAGAATTGTTCTGACCCTTCTGTTGCTGAGCTCCAAAGCTGTGGCTTGAAGAACAGTCTTTGCAAGCCCTTTTGTACAACCCCATGGCACCACTCTGCTCCCACATCTGAAAAGAAATGGATGAATGTTATGTTGTGCTTATTGGACCGATCGCCCTTGAAAAGGCAACTGTTGAGTGCATTCATTCACTGCATTAATAGCATCAAGGTTCGTTGACAATTTTATTAGATGTTTGACAAAGGAAAGGAATCAGCACAACAGAACATTGAAGTATTTGGTTTTAATATTTCTTTGTGGGTATCCTGTTAATATTTTAATGCAAAATGTTTCTGAACAGTGCTTAAGAACTACCAGACAATGTGAAATTCATGTTTGATAAATTAATACTATGTCACTCGCTGTGTTACTTTAGTAAATTGTTTTATTTCTTTACAAAATAAGTACAAATAAGGGAGTATGTTTTCACACAAATTGGGGGTATTTACGAGTATGTACAGAAATCATCAAAATAACGTAATTCTAATAAACACAAGGCCTTTATAAACAATATGTACAAATTATCAATACATTTAAAACATAATTTTACACTTCCTGGCCTTAAATACCTTATGAATAATCTTTTGGCTAAATAGCAGCAGTATAAATTTTCTTCTGCTTTTCATAAACCTTAAAAAATAATTAAAACTTTTGTTTTTAAAACTATTGGACAAATAGTTCTATTTGTGCTTTCGCTACGGTTTCCCATTAAAAAAAAAGTATTGCCTCAAAAAAGTGGCAAGCATAACGTAGTAAAAATTGAAAAGATAAATAAGCAGACGTCTCCCTTCCACGGCTACCGGAAACACTGTACCTCAGAAGTACGGCTCGTGCCCACCTCCTGCTGAGCATTCCTATCCAATACCCATTTAAAAAGACTCGCACTTGAGTCAACTTTGCTTGACTTTGGTGTGGGCCCCCGAAAATCCAATTCAGCAAAGCGTTTAAAAAGCATTCATCCCACCGTAAGTACTGACAACTACCCATATGCTTAAAGTCATGCACTTGTTCATGAGCCTCTCTGGACTGGAGTCCTCAGGTCCAATCGTCCGCATAAAGCACCACCAGTCCCCGCAGCACCGGCTCCCAGGGCACACCCTGGCTCTCGTGACTGCCAAGAGGAACCAGATCCCAAAAGCCTCCTTTACAGTGACTTGAATAATCCATATAGAATACTCTAAAATCTTTCCCAAACAATACTCTCTTTTATAACCATCATTAAACCATACTCTTTGCAATAAATAAATTAAGATATTTTTAGAAAATAAAAGGATTCATGTTACTAACTGCTACAAATGTGCAAAAGGTTGAAGAGATTCAGACAACAACGGGAAGCCACTCAATGGACTGCGGCTGGGACCCAGACGCACAGATTTCATACACTTAGGATTTGGTTCAGCAAATGGCTGAAGGAACGCGCTGGGCTGCAAAAGCAAAAATCCTAAATGTATCAAATTTGTGGCAGCGTGCATTGGTTTTTCTTTTAGCTGTGCAAAAAATTGCAATTATATCTAATCTAACCGGTATTACCATGCTCAGTGGAAACAGTGCTAGCAAACCTTAAAGGAAAACCAGCACTGTCAGTGAACACAAAGGTTTTCCCATTCAGGTCCCGATCCTCCTGGCCATGACATCTTTGTGAGCCACTGCAGCATTCTTTCTCTTTGTGTAACTTCAATGCCATCTATTTTAGCCTTATCTAACGTGGCCAAACGCAGTAAGCCTTTGAAGTTGGTTACATCTGTGGATTTAACATTTTAAAACCTTTTGCACATTTTTTTTTCTTTTTTACATAAAGGGAATTTATTGCATGTGTCTGACAGTTTTACAAAACAAAATTACCGGAACATTGACTTCTGAAAAAAATAGAAGGCACATTAAAATGACAGCTTTCAATGCAAGTTGAACTTCTGTATGGAGAAATCAGTACAATACTTGGCTTTATTTAAGCAAAGCTCGATAGAGCAGGAGAGAACGGCTCGTTTCTCTTTCCTGTTCCATGTAGAAGATGAAGTCCCTGAGGTTTACACGTGTTATTTTCTGTCGTGCATACTGTCTGGATGAAGGAGTCCCCAAGCCAGCCTGACCTCCACCGGACATACTGAGGCCCTACAAAGAAAGCACAGCAGAGTTCAAAGTCCTGCAACAGTAGGGAGCTTCCTCCAGCAACCAACTGCTGGATTATTTTAAGTATCTTACATGTATTATGAACCTTGTTCTGAAAGTATTACATACGACTTCTTTTTCTGTACTTCTGAGTCTCTCCAAGTTAAAGAGTGAGTAAAGAAACATGTGGAAACAAGCACGAGACAGAACTACACAGTGTGTGTTTACAACACAGGACAAACATACTGATAATTCTCTTGCTACAGTGAACCACAGATGTATTAGGCCCGTATAATTTTAAGAGCCTTTTTGGGACAGAACTAACTGCAGTAGATAAAACCTTCTTTAGTACATCAGATGCGCACACAATCTTTATTCCACATCCTTCATCTAAGACTGGAATGAGGAGAGCAGCGCACGGGTGAGTACATTGCTACTGCCATAACCTCTGCAGCTGCAGGTCCCATGCGGACCCAGATGCCCTCTTCTGGGTGTCCGGAAGAAAAGGGCTTGGTGTGAGCAGACACTGAACCATCTTGCTGAGATGGACAAATCAAGAGAAATCACAAGGAAGACTCAGACACTGTAAGGTGATGAAGACAAACATTCGTGTACTGTTATGTAAAACGATGACAGATTTTTGTTTAAGTTGGTTCGAAGCTCCTCAATCACTGAATACCTCATCCTGGCCTTCTGAACAGGGATAGCATCCAAAAACTACCTTGATTTCTGATCTGGGCCTGAAAACCCCATGGTCTGAATATTTAGAAACTGAACGAGCACAGTGCATAGACTCTGCAGTCTTGCCGAGTTTAAAACAGAAACTTGACTACTACATCCAACCTTTTTCCATCCTTTGAAGACCACTTTTAATAATTCCAATTGATTTCTGCCAAATAGAATGCTCTAACTTAAAAAAAAAATAGGTTTTAATTTCTAAAAATGTATAAATTATTTTTAAAATCTCTAAAACTTCTGGCAAAAGTTTCCAATATTTTTAAAATACCAAGCCTACTTGCTGCTGCTCTTACCTACCTTTCTTTCCCCAGGAAATACTTCCTGTATGATCTTGATTTCAGCCACTAGAAATACAGTTCAGTGTTATTCTAGTATTGAAAGGTTATAGGGAAAAAACGTATATGGTATATTGCAAGGAAGAGGTGACACTGTTTTCTCTATTGCTTTTCTGTGTGTGTGCTGCCAAAGTAGGAATCACCAGCAGAACAATACTGCTCAATATATTTCTCTTATATCTGATTATTAAATTACAATAGTGGGTCAAATCCTATTCTCTTATTATAGCCTTAATGTAGTTAAATGAATGCTGCTAAGCTTGGAGGCAAGAGCCCACAACCTTTGAGCACCATCAGCATTTGATCTCAGGGATTCCACTCTCTAGTACGAAGTAGCTTTTGCTAATAGATTAATTGATTTACCACCTAGCCTCACTGCTCATAGGAAAAGCATGTGCTGCAGCTGCAAGGGCTGCTCATCCATGCTGAAGCCAGACATATCCCCAGTGCATAATCCATTTATTAGCAGTGCTCTGAATTTGTTCAGCCTTTATGTTAAAACACATTGCATTCCTAAATGGAATAGCATCATTTAAACTCATATTCTCTATCTTCCACAGGTCTGGATCAATGCCCCACCTTAAGCTGCCTCTCATCCCACTCTGTTCAGCCAGGGCTGTTGTGACTAATTCCAGCTTTCCAAGGAACTACCACGTGCATACTTACTTTAATTAAACGGACTCAAATATATCTTTCTTTTTCCTCTTCTTCCTACGTAGTGAATCCCTCCCAAAACCCAGCAATGCCTCTGTCAGCTCCGCATGCACTACAGATACTGAGCAGCAGCAAAGACACAACGCGGCCACCAGCCGCCCTAAACTCACTCCAAGAACTGATCAGAAATACTACCTGTACCTTACTGGACCAGAACCACACACTTCAATAAACCTAAACAGAAAAGCTACTTTTTTTTGTTTGTTTGTTTGTTTTCTTCATCTAAAACAATTTCTTTAATTGTTGAGGTACATATAAATCCAATAATTGCTTTATATTTGTTGGACTGAGCAGCTGGAATTATGATGAGGTCAGACACATTCAATGCATTTATCACTTGAGGTACTGAATTTTTGGGTGGTAAGAGCATCTACTTGATGCAAGGCCATAACATGACATTAAGCTGTGCACATTCACTTGGAGCCAATCAGTGAGCCTGCTATCATCCCGCAATCCTCTTTTACAAGGAAAAAAAAATGTTACAATGTCGTTAGAAAGTGGAAAAACACATCTGTGAATTGACAGAACAGTAATTTGTTTCTGTCAGTATGATCTCCAATTTAAATTAAAGACTGACTTTTTGGTACTGAACTCAAATTATCGAGTACTACATTAAAAACATGTACCACCAAATGCCACCTTTTTAACTATATACGTAAATACAAGGATATTTCGTTGGCAAGAGTGGTGGAACTGAAGTAATTCAGATTGTTCTTTTTCAAACTTCTTTTTCTTTTTAATCAGCACGACAGGCTTCTCATCAACACAAACAAGCCCTAGCTTGACTGTATCTATGGCAACCCGTAAGAGTTACAAAGATAAAAGCTCTAATAAAAAAAATACGTGGCTGTAAATTGTTTACATCTTTTGTTTCCTGCCTGCCCACACCCAAGCTATTACCAAATCACACCCACTCAAATATACATCAGTACCAGTCTTTGTATCAGCAACGTTCTATTTATAACTTAAGGGAAACTTACGATATTTCAGATCAGAAAAAGAGACAACAAAAAACTCAACAATTTACACAATATATTTATCACATGAACCCTTTCTGCCTCTTCATTTTGAAAGGACCTGCATACATGAGTTACAGCAACTTGTTTCCATTCCACCCGGCCCTCCCTTGTCTCCAGCCATCTCTGCCCTTGCTGCCTCACCATTCTTTCTTTCCTGTAACACCAACCTTGGTAGCTGCAAATCTCACAGGACAATCCTCACAGTAAGGAAGACAGCGGAGAGCAGCTGCATTGCTCTGCATCCTGCAGCATCTGTTCCCTTCCAGAGTCAAAGGCAGGGATTGGCAAAAAAGGCCACGGTGCCACGCTGCTGTAAACCTGCAACCTGGGACCCACTGACACAGTCAGACTTCACCATCTTCAGTGAGCTTTAATACAGCTCAAATACGTTCAGCTGACATGTGTATGCACCACTTGCAGAATTTTAAGTAATGTTGGACTGTCAAGCTTAATTCAATTGTTGGAAGCTACCTAGGTTTAAACTATGGCTTAAGAAGAAGAGATGGAGCAGTAACTGGTTCAGTGTGCACATTTTGAAGCAATTCCGAATTTACGTCAGATGAGACACAAGATTTGGGCCACTCAGCTTGTTTGCTATTTTTATGATCATCTTCTGTGAGAAAACTCATGCTGCTGGAAAAGCAGAGTAATTTTTATTCTGCTCTAATTCAAAATAAAGTAACAACCAAAGAGCTGGTAGATTAGTAGGTAAACATACAACCGTCTGCCAAACAAACATACACTCTAGAAACTAAAACAAATAGTCCTGTGAACAGAGAAATCCACGGAGCCTGATTTCTTCCAGATGTATTGCATTTCTTCTATATTACTTCTTACCAGAATAAAACCAGCTCCTCCACACGCATTCATCACCTCTTACCTCCTCCAGGAACATTCTCCCTCCACTGTAGCACCCTCCACACACCACAGATGTCCCCCTGCCTCTACGAGCCTTTGCCTTTCACCACATGCTCTCAGAAGCACCCCACGGGCAGCTCTTCTCCCACCCTCCCCAACGGCTCACTACTCCTAGCAGCCGCCCAGCAGACACGTGGCCCCCAAGACAAACCCACCCAGGACTGGTGGAGCTTACACCAAAGCCTATTCCTCACTGCCAATACCAGCACGTCTCGTCTTTCCTGTACCCAAGCTAACAGTTTTCAGAAAGATTTCATGGGCTCGCTCTCCAGCTCCTTTCTGCTTCTCTCCCTCTTCCAATGCCCACTCTCAGGTGTGATCAGTATTTCCCAAAAGGCTTAAAGGCTGCCAAGAGACTGGACTAAGAAATACAGGCACACCTCTTCCAAAATTTTCATGGACAAACTACCCTGCTACTCAGAAAGTAAAAACGTCTTTGAGCATTAAATTACAATTTAATGCACAAAGGAACAGGTTGCCCAGAGATGTGGTTGTTGATGCCCATCCCTGGAGACTTCCAAGGCGAGGTTGGATCAGCTCCTGGGCAACCCGATCGAGCTGTGGTGTCCCTGTTCACTGCAGGGAGTAGGACTAGATGGCCTTTAAAGGTCCCTTCCAACTCTAAGGATTCTGTCATTCTATAATAGTTGTGTATGCAGCAGGTGTATGAAAATTAAACTGAGTAACACTGAAAAGTATGCTGCTCCTTATTTGGGGCAGAATATCTTTCATGTAACGTAGAAACATTTGTAACAACATCTACACCGATTTTTATAACCGTGATTTCTACCACTGAACAATTCAATCAGTTTTTTCACAAATCTGTATACCTTTAAATCTTTGAAGGCACTGAATTATAGAGCCATCGAAACACACTGTGATATTCTGTGATATTTTGTCAAAAAACACAAAGATAAGGGCAAGTAGAAAATTGCATTTAATTTTTTATCCATCCTTCCCTCACCAGAAAACAATTCAGTCCTGACATCTCTCCTTTGAACACAGTCTTGAACTGCGGCTATTGCTTCTCTGTGACCCAGAGAGACAAGGCAATAATGATGAAAGACCCGCTGGTTTTCTTCCCGGGCTACATGGCACATCCTTGTGGCAGACTTGCACTTCAAGCCGAAGTCTCAAAGTGGGAATCACACAGTAGCAATTCAAAGCTAAGCAATCTATGGAGTAAAAAACACAAGGCATTTTTTTCTCTCCAACCTCCATGAACTGGAGAGGAGTGGGAAGGTAACGTATATATTAATTTGGCATTATGAATAAGACATCTCGGATCAGAAGAAATCTTCTGGAGATATTCTGCAGCAATAATGTTTGCTTGCATAAAGTCCTATTAGATCTTTGGCTGAGAGGCACTTTGTACATGAAAAACAGGTATAATATTATGTATGATTAGCTGTCCCACATAATTTAGAGTTTAATCCAGCACCTACTAAGGCTAACAGTAATGATTTTACTGATTTAAATGAAAGCTGAAACATCCTTAAATCAGTATTCCCCTGAAGTACAGAAAAGTAAATAATAACTGTTTGCCAGCACCTCAAAGATGAACAATACTGCATGAAATGTAATTATATCTACGAAAGGGCTGTGCATCTTTATATGCACAATATGGCAGCACCGCAATGTCTTTAGAAAGATTCATCACCAAAAGCTATCATTTAGGCCTCCAGACCAGCACCATTTCCAGGGAGGACACCATCATTTCTTAGGCAGCTAGTTATGTTCATTTGCAAACATTTTACCCTATCCTATTTTAGTGCAACTGTTCCTACAGACTCCGTTTTGGCACGCGTTCGCCTGCTACGCCCTCTTGGATGCAAATGCGTCTCCTTTCCCCTGGGCACATAAACACACACCTCACCCTGCAGACAAACATCAGAAAAGCTGATTTGCACAAGTATTTACAAGTACTTCAAATACCAACACAATTGCAACATTTCAAAGACAGCATGCAGTAATTTTTATATTAAGAAATAGTGAGAGGAAGGTAAATCATACTGAGACATAGGTACAGTGAAAAAATTTTCTTTAGATGTGATCATTTTAGTTTATAATTACACACTGTTATTTCAACCCATATAAATGGACTGCCATTACAAGAAGAATGCTTTATATATACTTGCTCTTTGCTTTCATTATGTTAAGGGCTAAATCACATATGCCAGTACTATTCTAATTGAAAAACTGCTTTGCAAAACAGCACTG
This sequence comes from Lagopus leucura, assembly GCF_019238085.1. Classification (NCBI taxonomy): domain Eukaryota; kingdom Metazoa; phylum Chordata; class Aves; order Galliformes; family Phasianidae; genus Lagopus; species Lagopus leucura. The sequence goes on along the minus strand of NW_024962271.1, from coordinate 6,902,058 downwards.
CACCAAAACCTTCCTGCTGAAAAAATTCAGCGCCTTCTGCCACTCTGACCAGCTATTCTTTCTTCTAAGCGAACGCTCCCCCCAAAAAACTGAATAAGAACAGACAAAAAGCAAGTCAGAGAACATCTCAGTGTGAAACAACCTGGGGAGAAGTGTGCCCCAATGGAAATAAGTAGCATGGATTAAGTGTGAAGCAGATATGGGCCATTTCATTTACCTGCTCGAGGGAGATAACCGCTCAATTGCCCAGTCCTCAACGGGCCAGGAAGGAATTGGACTGCTAATCATTTCAGATTCTTAATCAGTTTATCCAGGCAGATCTCTGAACAATAAACTGTATTAACGTGGGAGAGAGAATCTCAAGTTTTCCCTGCACAGAGATACAGCTCTGCATTCTGCTAGGACTTCTCACCTTCCAAAGGCCTTCCTGTATCCCTGGTCCCTCACTCGCTGTGACAAAAACGCTTTGTGTCCTCTGCCACCTCGCAGCACAGGCTTTGCTCGGGTGGTGCAGTCTCCAGGTCTTTTCATTTAACTTTGTTCACGGACCTGCTCTTCATTGCAGCTACAGGCCTTGCCAACATCTTTATCCACAAACATCTCATACCTACCACAATTCACTTACTTGGACTTAAAAGCAATGACAATTTTACCTGATTAAGAATTCTCAGTTTGGACTGAATTCTTGCAGTGGTAATTACAAGTAGAATATTCTATTTGTCCTGTTTCCATCATACACATATATTTTCATTTTGCTTGGAATGCTTCTCCTCCCATGTTTTCCAAATGCTTAATCAAGTGCTGCTCCCTTTGAAATACTAATCCTGCCAAATTTTTTATTGTTATTTTTCAAGCGTTGTGGTGCCTTTTCCTTCTCATCTTTCAATATTAGCATGTGGGATTTTTCCCCTCTTTTTAAGGACTTGCCAGTTCTACTCTACTCCAACCACTCTGTACAACCCCATATTCCCTCTCACTGGGAGAGGAGAAACGTCAAACCAATTCTGGGAGAAGCCCTACAGTGGAACTTGCAGGATTCACATTTTCCTGGAATCATACTCGACTCCCAGCTGAATTTTCTCTTGGGGTAATCCTTGGTATTAGTTCTGAACTACTGCAGTTCTACATAGTGGGTGGCCTTTTCTTTTTTAACCTGTATGATTGTGACTTTTGTTTAAACTTAAAATGATTAAAACATTCTTGACATTCACCAATCTCCAGACACACAACTGTAACATTTAATTGTTTAAATATCTAATTAAAATATACTAATTGCTAAGCCAGTAAAGACTGTCTCTTATGGAAGACATGCTGAGCAGAACAACTGTAGGGGACAGGCTGACTGTGGGGGTCTAGATTCATTTGTCGCTGTTTCTGATTAAGGAGAAAATCAGCGCTAAGAAGTGCATCTTGTCCACCCTGTGTGCTAGCTACATCTCATCTACTTAAGATGAGACACTGATACCATATAACTGTTTCATATATTGTCAGTCCTCACGTGGAAGCGGAGAAGAGAGGGGGACAGAAAACTATCTAAATCTTAATGCTTGTGGGAGAAAAAATTACAAATGTGAAATCTAAACGCAAAATCATTTCCTCAACCCTTGAGAGAATGAATTGCCCTCATTCATCTCCACTGACTTTCTGTTCTTAAGCCTAATTATGATGTATAACACCCAGGCTTTAAAATAATTATGTTTGCAACTGTGGGCCATCTTGTGCACTCCCAGCAATTGTGCAAGTGCCAATCAAGTGACTTTATGCACTACTTGCCAAACAAAGGGCAAAAATAGCCACAGATCTACCAGCTCTTGGCACTTTTTTTTCAGTGTAAAATTTGCTAGTACATTAGTTACAATCTAAGAATAGCGTTATAAACCCTTCCTCGTAATTACTAGAGGCTCCTCTGTGGATTGAGGGTAGTATATGGCCCTAATTCATACATCCAGTCCATTAAATTAAAAAAAAAAAGAAAAAAAAAGGAAGGCAATGCAGTTATCTCAGAATTGAGTGGCAATAAAATTAAGCCTTAAATGCGAATACCTTCAGCTTGCAGGATAAATACATTGCCAGAGAAGAGTCCAGTGTATAGGAAATAAGAGATCAACTTTTGTAAATAACATATAGAAGTTAGATAACACTTTCTGTTGCTGCACATACCACAGAATACAATTAAGGCCTAGTGTATTTCAGACACTGGGAAAAAAATACAGAGCTCAACAGGAAAAGTCTGAATCATTTAGCGACTCATTTCTTTATTTCTTAATGTTTCTATTTCTTATAGTTAATTCTCCTGACTGTTTCTAAGTTAGCAATTTCTTTTGTTCAGAAAAAGTCCAAAACCTTCGGCTCATACCCGCACAAATAGCACCTGAATGAATGGCTCCAAAAAGGAAATTTCCCTTCCTACAGACATGAGAAAACAGAAAGCAGCTCTGGCTCAGTGAGATACTTAGATTCCCCCTCCGCATGATGAAGACAGTTTCTCGCTCGGCACAGTCACAACTTACAATTTATCAAACTGCACTTCTCCTCAAATCCTTCTCTAAGTTCCCTTCTGCCTTTCCTCCACATCAGGATCAGTTCTCCAGGACTCAGTGCAGATGGGCTTCACAGCCCGCATGTCTCATCACCACCCGCAGACCACAACTGGACCTGCTGACCACCTTTTGCTTTAATAGACATACCTCAATCTTTTAAAAAAAAAAATCAAAAGCCCACTACTGCTTCATACCTCCCCCTAACCTCCTAGTGTCAATGCAGATTTTTCCTTTTTCTCCATTATGAGACAAGCCCTCAGTAAAAAGCAGACTAGTTTAACATATAAACGGAGTAACATCAATTTAAACTTTGCTCTAACATTTGAAAAAGCTGTAATCGCCCTTTCCTCAAGAATTCCAAATTGTTATCCTCTACCAGAGCCATTTCATTACAAAGCAAACAAGATATATTTTAAACTCTAATATTCTAGACAACCAACAAAGAATAAGCCTTGAGTTTCAAACTAAGCCATTTAAACAACTTGGTTTTGTGAAATTAACATTCCTACACTCTCGCAATTATCCCAGATCTACCTCTTTTTATAAAGTGGGATCAAATGCAACAAATGCTTTAACCAACTACATTTTGCTGTAACAAAAACACGATTGAGCAATCCATGCTGATACGAAGGAAAAATCTCTTCAGCATACAGATACTCATTTCCAGATGTTAAAGCTCTACTCCTAGTTATCTGTAATTTCTCACATCTACTACCCTGGTCAATTTGGATACCACGCAGACTACCTTGAAAAAATTGAAAATAAATATCATTGCTACCATAACCTAGCCCTCATTAGAAACTGTATACATACAGTTATCAATGCATATTACAGCCAAAATCAAAGGCTCCATTATGAACAACTATAAAACCTATGATAGGAAAGAGTCTAAGAGAGACACAAGATCATCCATTAGCATAACTCATCTGATACACATTGAGTAGGTCCCCAAAACTGACAGTGACCAATAATATAAGCTGACTGGTCTCACATATCTAATTACTCCCAAACTAGAATGAAAATGAATAGTACTTAAAAAGCAACAACAGAAAAAGAGGGCTGCAGCTACAGAAAAACCTTTCCCAAAGCACTGGCCCAAAATGGAGACTGTGGTGGGATTTTTGGGAGGCAAGAAACAAAAGGCAATGAAGTGTAATAAATTCCCTGTCTTTGGAAGAGAGCTGGCACAACCAATCATCAGCAATGTGAGAACTTGAACAGATGACGGAAGAGGGCAACAGAGCAGACATACACAAATGTACACTTGCACATACATTGAAGAGGATTACTAAATTAATTAGAGAGGCAAGTGAAAAAACAGTGTGGAATTCAGAATGCGCTCAGTAGTATGGAATGATGCTACTGGCCTATTTTTACCATTGGCAATAAGAGACGAGAAACAGCTAGCTCTAGTAGAAGCAAGTGCATTATGATACAACACAACATGAGCATTATAAAATGCGAGATGAATCTCAAGCCCAGAGGCTCTTTAGCACCACTCCAAATCACAACTCTCTGCCTTCATTTTTCTTCTTTGCTACCATTCCACTTCTTCTCCCAGTACTTCTGACTCGATTAACCCTTTTCTCTCTCTCTCTTTCTTTTTTTGTCTTTTACCTTCACATTTTCATGCCATCACATCAGATTCTTTAAAAATGTCTGAATAATAACAGCAGAAATTATAGATCAGGAGTAAGATTTTCTGAAGTGCTATAACCCAGGGAAGTCATAATTGTTTCCAGTGATAAAATTATTACTTTGCTGTCACCTTAATAAGATTGTGTGCTCTTTTGAAAATTGGGCCCAATTAGAAGTTACAAAAACCAAGATCAAGTCATAACTTGTTTTTAATGTTCTGAATTCAAGTGCTGTAAATTTGTTTTTTCTTTAAATACTTTCCTCAGAAATTCAAGCATAATGAGCCTGAAATAGACTTCCTGAAACACAAGCTTCATTTTAGCTTTTTGGGAATTAAAAATTATATGGTTACATGCTATGCATAATTTCTTGTATCCCTTTCTTGAATACTGAGCTCCATTGTGCAGTTTAACCACATACAGTTCATTAATCTGGTCTGAAATTATGAAATTACTTTTTCAGGAGCTTTTCTTACTAAAAACATGAGTTAGGATCACTGATCTCACCACACGGCATGTGTCATATGCTATATGCTACCTGAATGTGTGTGGCAGTCCCGTGTGGTACCATCTGTTGTATCTGAAACCTAACCTTGATAATCAAATATCAGCTTTTCCTTCTTCCATTGTTCTCAGATATTGGCTTCCACTTACCCTTTTACAATTTTACAACTGTAAGCAAGATGACCGCTGCTTTTCACTACTACTACAGTAGCCCGCACTGCTCCTCAAGTGACATTGTTTGGTCAAGGTCTTAAACAATTCCTTCAAAAGAACAGGCTTTTTTTTTTTTTCATTTCAGTTAGCAAGACAAATCAGTAGCCAGAACAGAACATCCTTTATTCTGAGAAGTATTGCTCAAGATCCTGCCACATTCTTTACGTACTCATTTGAAAAGTACTTTGCTGCTTCTTTTTAGAGAAGTGCACCATCCTCAGTGGAACTACAGTGCACTCAATGCTTTCCAAGAACAAGCTACAATCTGTCAGCAATGCTCTCCACACTGCCTGGCTCAGTCCCTCTCTAGCCACCTCACACTGTAGAGTAGAGCAGTTCTAATTTGGCTTTTGCACACACAGCAAAATTACAGTAACACCTTACTGTCTTGCCATTGAGTCACCCTACAAATTAAACAGTGACAAGAACAATAGCATCATTTTGAAAAATAAAATGTTAACCTGATGGGAACAAACAAATTCTCCTTAAAGTTAGGAAAATTGGACAGTTTTGGTAAATTGGGCAGTAATGCTTGAACCTTTTATTGTTTTAGCTTTTTATTTTGTTTGTTTTTAAAGACTTGCATCTCATGTCACCAAGTTCTATTTTCAGTTTGGAGTTTGAAAGTCTAAGCTTTAATTCTAGGCATTGCCAGAACAGCTCATCTGTCACACTGTTTTTAAATTTAACATCTGCCTTGTTTACAAAAACTCAGAGAATAGCTACACAGTAATTAAATCTATGGAAGATTGTGGCCTTACTATTTACACATACCTCTACAAAACTAATTATACACATAGGCATATATAAATCCTAAATATGTACTTAATAAAAATGAATGGCATCCAGAAGACCATATGTACCTTCAGTTTTACTAACATGAATAAAGCATCAGCACTCGGCACTACTAGTTCTTCTGGGTGATGAAATGGAAGAAAGAAGCAAATATGGTTATCACCAATTACTATTTCACAATAACCGTTTTCAACTCAAAATATTAAATTATAACAGCTCAGTAAACTTCTCTGACTCATTATCAACTGAACCAGACTGTAATGCCTACAGAATAAAAACTATATTTATATAAGTATACCTTTGTGAAATGATTTAACTTTTAAAATGAGTATCACCCATTTTCATGAAAGGTATTCGTATCATCTCCAATTTGGAAAATAATATCATTTCTAGAAAAACGTTTCTCTTCTGATTTCTGTTTAGTATCTGAACAAAAGATGAATTCGATTTTTTGAATGTGTGAAGAAATCAGTTCATGAGATATAATTTTGCTTTTTCACACATGAGTAGTTTAAATATGTTATTCAATGTTATCTTGAGGCACAAACATAAGGCATGTAGGTTAGAGAAGTCAAAACTACATGCTAGTCTGCTACTTCAAATGTCTTTTAAAATATGCAACTAAAGGACATCATGGAAACTATAATTTGATTAAAGTACATTGAATTTTAGTTGTAATTGGAGTTCTAGTAAATAAATAGCATACAGTGACTATACACACACACAGTCCCTGAATACACATATCTAATTCCACACATGTTTTCTAACTACACAAAAGCATTTATATTTTACAACTGTACTTGGGGGAAGAGAGAAGTACTTGTTTTCTTTTGGAGTTTTAGCTTAAACTGTCTGTTCCTTCTCTATCCAATGCAAGAGAAATAAAAGCTTTAACAGATAACAGCTAGAGTTTACACTTCACTCTTCCTCTCCAAATGCAGGAGGACATTAGCTTCCCTATATATACACATAATTCTCTTTTGCATTCAAATATTTCCACCTCTGCATAAAAATGACTTTTATTATGCAGTTTCACAGGCTTCCCTAGGTTGGCACCCCAGGAGCATAAACCTGATTCACAAAACAAAAACATCTAATTACCCCAGCTGCATAATTCATTGGCCCATAAATAAAAGTTGGCCAAGCCATGATCTTATCTGACAGCCTCCACAGAGCATGTGTGAGAATCTCTGGCAGAAGCATTCACCAGTGCTGGCAGCAGCACGGGCAGGAGCTGGGCTCTGCAAGTCTTGGTTTTACCAGGGAGAGAAAGAAGAGATGCCATTTTGCAACCGGGACCTTCCACGCTTGCAAGCTGTTTGCAGTGCCTTTGGTCGCTCAGTCTGTTTTAGATGAATCATTTAACTAGAGGTTCCTTATCAGAGCTGTGATCCTCCACAGTCTCACTCACTGCAGTGAGCCACACATGCTTTGTGATTAACTGAGTTCCAGTAATAAAGAAAGAGAAAATGCTTGAACTGGAAATACCATAAATACATAGTACAGATTTTCTTCAGTCACACTGAGATGTAAGACTGTAATTTGAAAATCAGACAATATTCAGGTTGCAAAACCGAAACATACTTACTGAGTGTTCCTTTACTTTGCATCTATTTTTCATATAATTTTGATGAAAAGCCATGTAAATTCACGCTATTCTGGCAAGCTTCCCAACAGAAACAGAAAGCTTTCAGACACTGTCTACAGAGAATCTCTGCAGTCCTCTTATAATCGCTTCTGTTTAACTAACAGAAGTTCTTAAGAATCACCTAACCCTTGAAAGACATCGTTTTGTTTACTTACAGGATCAAGCATCTTAGATGCACTAGATTACAAACAAAGATGGCGATCTGGGCCACACTTTGTACCAGCTAGCAAAAAACCTTGCAGTCTTGCATCAATTTCAAGTGAAAGGAAATGGTTTCTAATGAGCTGGGTTCCAATAGGCAACCTTTCCCCACATTTCAGAGTTGAACAAGGTTTCCATTCTGCACTACAGCAGCCCCGCTCAGCCTGTGCAGCCCAGATGCTGCCAGACTCTCTTCTTCAGTGCAAGCGTCGTCTTGGAGCCAAGAAACCCCTTAACAAATATATTTTTGAAACAGATGTACTTTCGCCAAACATTTTTATCTTTGATAAAATGATTTTGATAGAGAAAGTTTCATTGCCAATTTCTTCGTAGCACTAACGATGAGAAGCTGGACTGCCAGGGCCTGCATGGCTGTGCCGTGCTGAGTTAGAGGAGGTCTCCCTGGCTAGAGCAATGCCAGCTGCCAGAACTGCAGTAATGAAAATACGTGTGCACTGCCTCCGTTTACACGACTTCTCAGTGCTCACCCTAACCCAACAAGCAGCAGATCCCCTGGCAGCCGCATTCCCAGGCCTGCCTCTGTCCTCCTGAGCAGGTCTCCACAGCTCTGTCTGCATGAGGATGTCATGTACTTAAGTAGTAATTAACAACAGAAATGTTTAGAATAAACGAGTAAGGACAGGGCATTTGAAAAAGAGTTAACAGATGTCCTTTACATTGCTGCTGGCCTAATATCGTTGCTGCAGTAATTTATTTGATATGGAGTTTATTTAGCTGCTGCAAACATATAGGGTTGTAATAATCATAAGCATGTTGCATTAAGCACAACACACCTCAAATGTAACAGTGTTAAAAATAATCCAAGAAATCGTATGCCTTAAAGAGAGATGTGCAATACCTTCTACAATCTGACAGTAAAAAGCTAGCCAGAAAGCATCATTCTGACTTTTAAATGATTAAAAAAGAAGAAAAAAATAATCAAGAGTTCCTTTACAGATAATTTTGCCCATATTTTCGGATAGCAACCATTCAATTCAAACATCAAATCCTGCCATACTTCGGTAAGCTATCAGCACAGCAGTGCTGCCTTTTTTTCCTTTGAAAAATGAAAGAATTAAATTCAAAACAAACAACTTCAATTTAACACCAAACTACAGGATAACCAATCTTAAAAATGTCAAATTGTAATGGATCTTAATACCCATATAAAACACAAAAATAGTGGCATTGTTCCTTGGTAATGCATAGCAACCTTACAGAATTTCAGTGAAGGAGAAAGAAGGGAAAAACACCTTATTACTTCTAACTCCTGCGAGCCATTTTGGTCTCCAAAGGTTTTAGACTGCCTCAGGCCATGTGTCTGCAGTGTTTCGGGAAATGACTTGCCTTCGCACGAACACTGCTATGTTCTGCAGCACTGCTGCCCCCCAGCATCCCCGCTCAATTTCTGTTTAACTCTTCCTTACCTGTATCAGCCTTTTCCCCCTTTTTTTGCTGTTAGATTTCAGAAAGATTTTGCTTAAAAAACAAAAACCGTGAAAGCACCTACACAAAAAACACAAACCAAAAACCCATCTGCTTTTCCTAACAAGTTTTTTCATAAATAGACTGAGGCAGAATTTATCTCTATAAATCTTGGAAAGGAAAAAGGAAATAGATTTTAAACTAAAATATTTGATAACAAGACTAGTTTAGCTATCATCAAGGAGCTTTTAAGTTGGATATTTCTTAGATGCTTGCATACTTCACCTCAGTTAAATACGACTATGTAGAAAACAAAAAAATCATTCTCTCCACAGAAAGCAGTGGTATTACCAAAAATCTTCACTTATCACCATATTTAGATTTTTAATTACATGCCAAGCACCGCATTATAGGCTATGATTAAGTCCCCGTGTAAGGCCTTATAGCCATTAACTAATTTGTCTTAGCAGCAGTGTAGTAAAGGCAATAGGAAACAGCCCACTTCAGAGGGAAAAAAAAGATTTACTCCTCCTTATAATTTTTAACTCGTTTATGAAGAGACGTTTTGTGTTTCCCTCAATTTTCTGCAGATTCAAGGAAAAGCACTACAAGCTATTTAGCTTGATAGCTTTTCTAAAAACCTCTAGAAAATTCTAATCCAAGGTCACTGCTGATTGACTCAAATACGACAGTGTACGAGGCTACTAAAATATTCTGTTCATCTCAGAGGTTGAGTAAGCAGCTCTAACTAAGAGGAAAATCAATATAATACTTCACAGTGAGGTAGAAAATGGAAAATAGTTTAGCAGTTAAGTGGTTAATGCAATTCCTAAGTGTTCAGCAATCATTGCAATTTAGTGCCATTTCGATTATTACACAATAAACAGACCATGTTGTCTGGAAGCAAATTTTTATGAGTATAGCTGAAGGGGTTGCAACTTATTTAGCTGCTGAAACTCTAAGGGAAAGAACATTTCTGAATGCGAACACTACAGATCAGAAATATACAGGTACACTAGAAAGGTTATTTTTAGGTCACTACTATGGTAACTAACCACACTGACCTTTAAAATTAATATGCAGCTCAAGAAAAATTAAGTTCAGTAAAATGTTCTTTAAACAGGATCACTTTAATAAACAATGCAGCACATCCTTTACAGCAGGATGTTGTCATGTTTTACAGCTATTAGTTTCACCTCTGTATGTAACATTACAGTATAACGTTTAGAATATCACGATGCAGAACTAGGAAAAAACATGTAAAATCCAGAAAACTGATCTATTATTACTAATCTGCATTTTAAAATTATTATTATTGCTATTTTTAAATTAAGAATGGTTGTATTTCTTTGTGTAGAATAAAATAAAACAGCTAACTGGAGAAGGACAGTTTTCTTTCCTATGATGTTGTGAAGCTGTGAAAACATTGAAAATAGGTTTAGCCAAAAATGATCTTATTTTGTCTCATTTTGTTGAAATACAGAATTTTAAGTGGATTTCAAAAACAAACCCAGTTATGCAATTTATAAATTCTTCAAGAAAAACAGGGAAGAGTTGTATTCAGGGCAGATAGTGGCAGGAGATATGGACAACAGCAGTGGAGACTCAGTGAAGGAAGTTTTGAACAGAAGTACCATTTGAACCCAACATACTAATGCTTAACGAGATACAACTTCAATTAGAATCAAGTTTTCAATAAATAATATATGTTGCGTTGGTCCATTAGGCAAGAAATTGAAATTAAATCCTGTCTGGTCATAAGGGTGTGCTGGCTGTTCAACAAAATCAGCACTGCAGAGAATATATTAACAAGTAGCATTCTGAGTCTTGGAAAGATCCAGTTTACCCCCATCAATTTACCCCTAGCAAACACAGAATACAACTGTTCTAATTTCATCAAGATTAGTCCTGGCTATGTTTGAGACTGTGCAATGCTGCATCAAATGACTGAGAGCAAAGCAGATACACAGTTAGAAAACATCTTATATATGCATACATATAGAGACAGAGAGATAGATACCTTTTAATCTGGGCTATATTGTAGACCTATTGTAGACTCTGGCTCTTCCAGAAGCATAAAAAAAATACATATTTTTAAAAGGAAAAACTATACCTGCATTTTTTCAGAACTCAGTATGCTTCTGAGTAACTGTGCTCTTGAAGTAACTTTTAAATGCCTTCATCACCATTTGTATGAAGAAGGGGAAGAAAAACCCTCTACAGCTAATGAGATTCTGAGTCACTAGTCCAGTTTTCCCATCCACTTGAATACTGCTTTGTATCCACACCTCTTTGTTGGTCACAGGCAGGATAGATGGGTACCAGTCAATTAGTAACTATATCCACCTTTAAGTCTCATCTGAAAATAGGCTCTTTTGCAATATCTACTGCACAAAAACACAGCAAGGAACAGGCACAATTAGCAATTTAACAAAAGGAAAAAAAAGAGAAAAAAGAAACGGATGGAAGATAAGCTGTACTAATATCCCCATTTTACAAAAGGGGGTCTAAGTGCAGCCATTGCACCACGGGAGAGACAGTCCAGTTCCTGCAGCCACCCAGGAAGCCCTAGCTCACAGTAAGTGAATTCAAACCCATGCTGAGGACTACGAACACATATAGGAAGCTTAATTTCACATACATTTTGTTGAACGTTAATGTACACGTTTTCCAGATTTAAAATTCCATTGAGAAAACACAAAAATATACATCTCATTGGCCCATATTAAAAACTGTACGTTTAACCAAGCACACACAGGACATGGTGATTGCTCCATTGGCGTTAACAGAGCTATACTGTTTTGTTTTTTTTTTCTAATTAATACTTAGAATAACTTTTCTTACTAAAATAAACGTAAGCAGTTTATAAACACGTAGCGACATGAGAACAGGATCTTGTTTCCAAAATGCAAAGCAGAATCCTAGGCTTAACTTTTCTGAAAATTGAAGACCTCCAGGTTAGCCTTCCCCCCTTTTCCATGGGATAATTTCGCTGATAGTAAATAATCAAAATTGTCATTTTTTGAAAGACAACCAAGATTCTGAGCATTCTTCTTGACATCTTTTCAGCCAAGATTGCTTATAGCTGTTGGCCACTGAATGAGCTTATTTAAGGAATGGAAGGTTGTAAGAGTGCCAAACAGGAGCAGAACAAGCAAACACAACAGGTAGACTGCAGTGATGGAAATATTTTTCCTCAAATTACGGCCTCTCATCAGCAAAGACCACCAGCAATGAATGATATCCCTTCTGCTGCACTGTATATTACAATCTCCAAATCTATGCTAAAATAGATCCAAGTTATGGCAGGGTGTTTTCCATTTTGCTCTCAGACTGGTAGATACACAAAAGAAACAAAACCAAATTTTGGTTCAAATAGGGGGAAAAAAAAAAAGCTTGTGTAAGTAGTAGTTCAGAATTAAGAATGCAACATTATGTATTCCAGTCTGACATAACAAGAGAAACAAGAAGCAGAAATAATTGCTGACACTAGTTACACTGTGATGATTAACACACAGATTTAGCTTTAAAATACAGATTTCACTGCAATATTATGACCATACATGAGTATCTGCCTTTATAAAGAAACTGCTAATTCAAAGGATACAGGTAAGGGTGCTCTTTTATTTTGTGTGTATGTGTATAAATATATATTCTGTTCATCTGTGTTGTGTGCAAATTTACTTAAAATACAATAAAATGATAGGCAGGTCTAAAGACTAAATGCAAAAATATAAGAATGTCAAATGAGCAAACTTTTAAACTCTGCAGTTTTTATTTTATTATTAGATGCTATTCCTAACTTGTTAAAATTGATCAAATAGAAAGCTGTGAATAGAGAAAAAATTAAGCCAACTAGAAAAGTGTGACTTGGATTTAATATTTTATAATTGCCAAGGGACATACTGAGATCAATGAATTTTTGCCCGAGATGAACGTCAGAAAGAGATGTACTTCAGTCTTTTAGGGAACATTGGTCTATTTAATTCTTGTGTCTGATGCATGTGAAATATGCCTGTCTTGGCCTTCTTTCTTGCCTTAAGGCCACGCTGGAGGCAGACATTACCACTTTTAATAGGCCGCCATCTGAGGAATGGCAAGGGATCCAATAACCCATCGACTCTAATGGATTTGCCTGTTTATTCACTTACACCTTTTTTTGCAGCTAATTTTAGTTTTGCATGCTGAGTTGTTTCACTTTAAATTAAATGAATAGAAACAAAGGGGAAAAGACTGTGCAGCTAATAAACCATGATTATTTTCGAAGTTCTTCGCAACAGGATCCCCCATATACTAAGGTGTATCACTAGAGAACAGCTTCACTGCTGTGTTTTTCCACTTGTTGTCAGAATTAAAAAAGCTTCTTTTAAATTTTGTGAGACAAAAAATAGGCTAATATAAACTCTTGCCTATAACGTACTAATAATTTGTAGCTGTATAAAACATCCTGCTTCAGATCACTGAGGGTCATGAGCATCTTCAAAGAATAATACAGATAGGTAGGGCTGATGATTATGCAGTATTATCACCTAGAAAAATAGCACACAAAGTAATTTAGCCCTTCATGTGTATTTTGAAAATTACACGTAATCCTTAATGTGTTACTTATAAAGCAAATAGAGCCCTTCTAGATACAGAGGAATTCTGAGTAATAGAGTTTTTCACCACATTTGATACATAGAAAAAACATACATTACAAGCTAAAACTTATTAAGGGATGTAATCTCTGTATTTGGATTGCATTAATATTAGGTTCCTCTACAGAAAAGTTCTTGCACCCTATCCTTGGGAGACAGCCTCTTTCATCTCAGCCCCACAACTTGCTGGCCCTTTGCAAACACTCCTATTCAGCAGCTTTTCTTTCCAGACCCACCATCTCTGTTTCCTTTACTTTCTGAAAAAGGCTAAAAGATACTTATTTGAGAGCCATCACTGCAAGGCCTGGCTCAAAGATGGGCTTCACTAAGGTATGAAGAAGCCTTTTCTGCAAGCATGGTTGAATCTCAGCTTTCCCAGCACACTGCAGCATACCTCAGCTAAGAGGGCCAGGTGTTAGGCTGGTGCCAAGTCACTTGCTAGGACCCTTGCATCCCCACCTCGTGGGAACACATCCCTAACTGGCAGCACCCACAGCCCTGGACAACCATCTAGGCAGCAAATATTCACATCACATCAGAAGCCACCTTTAGAAGCCACCATTTTTTTTTAAAGCATAGAAGTAATATGACTTCCAACTCCAGAAATAAGAGAACTGGATTAGTCACCCCCAAACAAACAGAAAAACCCACACACCTCTGTAGCCACCACAGAAAAACAACTGAGTTGCACAAACCCTGAAAGCCTCCTACTTCATCAGTGTAAACCCATTTCTCTTTTCTCTAATACAGTTGCATAAAACACAGCAACACTTGGTTGTTTGTTTGCTCTTCACAACAGAAATACAAATGCATGACATCTACAAAAGATCATAATATGCAGCGTGGCTTTGTCAGTGAAACTGCAGGAACATGGGTATGAAAATCCAGCATTAGAGCCAAAACCTTTAGAGGCCATTCTGTGTCGACTGCTGCAAGCAAGGGCCAAGATGCAGCACATCCACTGCAGTTAGAGGGGAGCTTGTGTATCCCTTGAGTTAGAAAAACACACTTTGTTGGGAAGCTTCTGCTCCTGTAAAGCAGCATTTGTAGCAGAAATGAGCTATAAACTAACATAAAAACTCTCTTCATAGAGAAAATGATTAGAACAAGAAAACTTATATCATTTAGAAGGGGCTACAAAGATACCAATTACAAAAGGAAAGGGAAGCAGCTACGAGCATTTTTCTTCCTCTGGCTGATGATGTTTTACTTTAAGGGATCACATTAGAAATCTGGCATCTCCTTATTTTTGTCATGAAGGCTTCACCTCTTTTTTTTACCATCTGCTGATTTCTTACAGATTCTTTAGTAATGTGGTATGACATGACATCAGCTCAGATGCTTTACCAGGGCTTTTGGGCTGGATAAATGGCTAGGGTTTTTGTCACTCTATGGCTTACAAGACATGGCAGTATGTAATTCAAAGGATGATCCACCATCATGAAAATTAGCATCTTAGCTTTGCATTTGTTTTTACTGCTAGTGAATCTGTTTTCTCTCAAAGCAGTGGGAAACCTTTTTTCTGACAGAGAACTATCATCAGTATCCCCAGAAATACATAGCAAGAATTAAAACATGGTTCCTAAACAATTTTGAACAGATCTACTTATCCAAAGTGTAAATCTGTTCATGACATGAGCGTTAGGGGATAGCTGTAAACCCATCTTTCTTTTTAAAACGGTAACTAAGGCCTGTTATTTTCAAGTGTCTAAAACATCCATGCTAATAGGACATTTTACAAGCACACAGACAAGTTAAAATAATCTGTCTGCTCCAGACATATTTAAGTGAATCTGCAAAGCAGAAGTTACAAAGCTGTTGAATAATTTTTTTTCCCCCAAATCGCATTTGTAGACCTGGATACCAACTCCCAGACACACTGTGCAAAGAAAAATGGGAACAACAGACTGAAGTTGGGATTGATTTACTTCATTAGCTGGGATTACAAGTTTAACTTACAAACCAGAGGTCAAAATTTCTCATTAACAAGGGGGCCATGAATCGCTGCAGGGCTTGGTTCAAGAGGAGACCACTCTTATTACTAACTACACATTTCAATCTGTCTTTGATGTTCTCCTTCTACCCTCCTCCCTTTTATTTTTTGGCAGAGGAGTTGATTTTAATTGTAGCTACACAACACAGCTCAGTTTGCCTGAGAGCCAGCCTCCACATCTGCAGTGAGTGCAGTTCTAGTGATATTGGGTGCAGTCCATAGCTTAGGGCTAATTTTAATGGCTCCCCTTTTCATACAAGGCTCAGATTGTTTTCCACGTGATTCCTGTTAATTTAGCTGCAGGAAAGGGCATCAGTTTTCCTTGTGAGTTTCTGATCCATACTTCTAAACTAGGTGAAATATATTAAAGAATTGAAATGATCACAAAACGAAAGATTCGATTTTCTACAACCCCCTTAAACTGATAAGGCAAATAATCCCCACTGTTTTGATATCCAAAAGAGAAATACAGGTAACAACAGCATTCTTCTAATGTCTGCCTTTTGATAATCTTTTAATTTCTGAAATGCTGGAAAGAAGCTTCTGAAATCTCAAACAGGGCTAAGGGTTAAAAAGAAAGGAATGCTAGATGTCTGTATATTGTATGTTTTCAAAATCTATAGATGCAAACTACAATTTCACAGCACATTTCTCAAAACAAGTAATAGTTGAGTGTGTTACGGCAGCAGATGTTGTACTACACCATCAAATAATAAAATGTTTAATGCATATTTTCTATGTTTGGTGAATAGAAATAAAATAACTGAGAACAGTCAAAGGTAGGGTATTCAAATAGCTGAGAAGTACTTGGTCTACAGAACTTACTATAGTTTTAACAGGAAAACCTGTCGTTGATGCTGGTTAAACAGCTGAAATTTTACATATTATGGACAGTTACATTTATAATCAAATCTGCCTCAGCAATCAGTTATATTCTGTATGGTTGTAACTGTATTGAAGCAATACAAAATTTAAAAACACAGAAAAATTAAGCATAGTAAATATTACAAGTAACAATGACAGATATTTACAGAAATATATTTTTCTTGATATGCACAAAAGCAATTGCTAAGACTTAATAGTTATCAAAATATTTTTTCATAGATACTCATTTTTGTTTACATACACCTATTTTGCCTACAAAGAGTTATCATCTCCAGCTTCATACCTATTTATTACTGGTAATGAAAGAGAATTTTGCGCAGGGTAAATTCATATGGGTTTATGATGCAAAACCCTAGGGTGAAAAAGCAGGGACAATTAGATGGGTTATTTTAATTTTGGACAAAACCAGATTTCTGCTCATTACAATAGACAAAAATCTCCTGCAAACTGCACAGACGTATGCTGCGATTCCCTTTTTCTATTTGGCCAGTTTTCACTTCACATGGAATACTTTAGGATAAAATACAGTGAATTATTCTTTTACTTGCTTATATTAACAGTTATTGTTAGTGCTCCATTTTTCAAGCTTTTCCAGTTGCCAGTCAGTGTAAAAGCACTAGAAGGCATGCTTTTAATTCACACTCTGAGCTAAGCATTAACTTTTTCTGATGGTAAAGTCAGTCCCCTTTTGTGAAAGTCTATTACTAGTTTGCAACTAATCTGCCTGCTGGAAGTTTATAAAGACCCTTTGTTTGTTTCTGGAACCAGAATGCAGTGAGATGCAAGGCGAGGCAGGCTTGGCTGGCTATCGGTTTCATTCCTTTCAGCAGCACAGGTCAAGTCACTGGCCATGACTTCCAGTCACCTTTACGAAATCTGCTAAAGCGTCAGTACCGTCTTATCAACACAGGGTGCAACAGCTACCTTCAAGTTTCAACAGGGGGTTATCTTAACAACTAGACATCTTTAAAAGGTCATTATTGCAGTCTAATTTCAAACTGGCACCAAAATGAAGGGTTGTCTTTGTGTGGGATTAATTTGAAAACCTCAGGATTTGATGTCAGTGGGAAATAACCAGCGTGGGACTCATAATGCTGCCTTCTCCTGCTTCTGGCCAGCACCTAGGGCTAATTTCTTAGGAGATGAAAACTATGACAAGCCCTTCAGTTAAGCTGAAAGCAGGCAGCAGTCCAGTAACACCCACAGGCCTCAGAGGCATCCTGTGACCCCCTTAGAAAAGTCACATTCACTTTGCTCTTGAGAAAGGAAAAATAATGCTGGAGGCATTTTGTTTTAAACCATGTGAAATAAGGAAATGTGAGGATGTGAAAATGAAGTGAAAAAAGTTAGAATTCATTTCCTCCCTTTGCGATGGCTTAGAAGCAAAACTGGTTCATTTTGAAAGTGTGCGTAAAAATCTGATACATTCACCAGTAGGCAGTGACTACAAAATGCTTAAGGTAAAATATGTAAATATGTAAAATAATCTCTTGAAAACCATCTCCTTTTGTGCTTGAAAGCATTCTGTAAAAGCATCTTTATTTCTCAGCAGCATTAATAGACAGCCAGAATGAAAAGTTACTTCTTGTTAAAACAAAAAAATAACAACAAAATTCAAGGTACTAGAAAAATATTTTGAAATAAATCTTCAGAGTAATGAAGAGGAAGAAAATTAATGTAAGTTCCTTGGATGACTTCTGCCCTTTTAGTATTAATCTGAATAATAATAAAGGAATATGTAAATTACAAAATTCAAAATTTTAAATGGGGTTATTTTAACTATCATAGACTTAAGGCAAACCTAATCTGCCAAGTCTTCACTCTCATTTTATTCTAAAACTGTGCCTCACTTTTTTAGTCCTATTATGCCTTCTAACTTAGCTGAGCTTTTTTGTCTCATACCTAGGTAGATCCAACCTAATTTCCTCTTTTATACTAAACCAGACTACAGAAATGTACACTCGAGACTGTTTACTACTTAGTAGGATAGCTAATCTTGCTCCAAATTATTCTCATTAATAAAAGGCTACACTTCGAGGACCCATTAAAATACTGAAACTAACAGTGCATGAATACTTGAAACTTTTATTCTCTGGCCTAAATTCTTGAGACTGTATTATCATATTATCAACTGCATACTGAAAACCAAGTAACAGAGAATTCATTAACATTAATACAATTTTCAAAAAAATGTTTCAAAAATGAAGTCTGAATTCATGGAAATGTAGTCTCACCTGAAAAAAATACATTATCCTTGATTTTTTTTTTTTCCATATTTGAGGAAAGATAAGAAAGCAAAGATAATTAACAGGTAAGGAAGAAGACAGAAAACAAAGGCAAAGGAAGGGCATTTTGAGTTACTGCAACACACAGATACTGAATGATCTTTCTAGATAAAGACTACTGGGATCTGGCAAGAAAAGTTCAAAGGGCATCAGGCTTCAACACAGCAATGCAACTACAAAAACATGTATATTAAAAAAGGAAGCAATGATAACTTTGAATGTTTGAGATAGGGGAATTCATACAGTTCAGTTTCTTTAACAAAATACCTCTTTCAAATTAATTATCAACAACAGTAATACTACATAAGAAAATAAATTATTTGCAGCATCACATCCAAGTTCCACAACCAGGTTACTCCGCTCACTCATTTAACATCGAGGCAGTTGTGTACTATGCTGTGGAAAACTTCTCACCACATCCCTAGAATCTTAAAATAACACTATAAGAAGTTAAAAGGAAATTTCAAAAACTGACAGTGCCAAAGGATAAGGTACCTTCATTCCCTTTCCAGTGTAATGGATAAGCAGTAGGAAATGGAAAATATTGAATGGAAAAATGATGGTCTATATCTGTATTAAAAGGAATCAAAACACTCAATTTGATTTTCCTCCTCCTCGTCCTCTCAAAGCTGTATTTTTTTCAGTAAACTGAGGATGGAAGGATGCATCTCAGCATGCTTTTAATACGAAGACTAAAGACATGATTCTGACAAATTCTTAAGTCCTAAGTGTTTGCTTGAATTAAAGGGTTTAGTAAATTGGCATTTTTTTCTAAGACAGCTATAGTTAATGGGTCAAAACATAATTTGCCTGTCCTGTTTGAGCTCACAGACATTTGTACAAGTGTCACAATCATTCATGTGACACTTGTCTGCTTTATTATTCCATGCCAAATATAAGCAAATGCTTACAAGGTTTGTTTCTCTGAAGCAAACAGAATATAGAAGGAAAGAAAAAGACAGGACTAAGTGTATGCAGGAAGCTTGAGAGATATTGAGACTATTACTTTGCAACACTGCTTTTTTGAGACTAGCTTCTCCACCCTGTGTTCTTTAAATTATTGTTGCGTTATTACAGGAATATTTGTAATCAACTCAGTTATGGTCAAGCGTGCACTGGACTGTAAATTCAAGCCTCCTGTCATCCCATCAGCCATTCACTTCCTCACAAGCACAGAGGAGCTTCGTGACTGTAGGAACCTGAAATATCTTGTGTATATGGGCACATGGGCTCCTTCTCATTAGATCTGAGAAAGAAAGAGAAGACATATATGCATTCTTTGATGGCAACTGCAGCAAAACCGAACAGCTTCTTTCTGTAATTCCTGTATTTTAATTTCCCAGCTGCTCCTTACAGAGACTTGCACATATAGCCATTGCTAGAAAAGTATAGGAAAGTTAATAATTGTTAAAGGGTTACATGAAGAAGATAATTGTTCTATTTCTTCTGAATTGCCAATACTGATTTTGCTGTGAGGGGGGATTATGGAAAGAAATGGAACACTAGAGACAGAAAAGTACTGTCACCAAAATAATCTAACAAATGCAAATACAGCTCAAAGTATTAACAAAAGTGTTGAGTCTAAGACTATAGACAGATGTTAGATTTGAATCCAGCTGTGCTGATCAAAGGCTTTATGCCCCCCAGCTGCTCCTCACTGCCCCCTGCTGAAGTTATTATCCTGAAGATCTGCCAGCAGAGTAGTTCATATGAGTGCTCTCCAACTCACTCCAGGCGATATCAGCCAGCTTAATCCATACCACCTATTTATATTATTTAAAATAATCCAGTTGATTTTGTCTGAAGTATGAACCATTCTATAGTCTGAACTTCACTGTGGTGAGATCCATGAGAGGACTCACACAAAGATCACCACTAGTACAGTTGTAGTACAGCACTGCAACTGTCTTTCTGAAGCCTTGGAAATTAAGCACTGCTAAAATATCATCTCTCTCAATAATTTAAATAGAAAGCATTTAAAAAATCACCTAAGCAAATAAATGCCTAAATCCTGATTTTTTTTTTCCCCACAACACAATAGCACCCACTGAATTCTCTTACTTGTTTAGCTAGATGGCTAACAACAGTATTTACATTTGAAAACAGCACCAAAAGTAGTGATACAAACCTCCCTTAGCTTGGAAAGTGTACAGCATCAAAACCATTACTTCTATTCAAATACACTTATAAGAGATCACTAAGAGTAACAAAAAATAAGCTAAACTACTGTTTCATTTAGTGATTCTTGATTTTGGGCGGATAAATTATGCCTGATCCAACTTTCACACAGAAACAAGATGCTAATAGAGGCAAAACTAAAAAGACAAATCAGGAAACGTTTAGAGCTGCAGACTCTGTACCTTTCTAATGTGTAAAATAATACTTTCATTTGCATGAGAATTTGGTATTACCTCGCGCTTACTTTTTGAAGTACGCTTGAAGCCATGCTACATATTTCCCAACATTGTCAAAACGTGTCTACCATCACACCACACATATTAAAACAGTCCCTTAAATATTAAATACTAATCATGACCACATTTTCAATTGGATTTCAGCCTGCTCTGGTAACTTTTTTCTTGAGGTGACAAACTGGCAGTACCTGAATTCATTACAGTCTGATTAATTATGCTACTTTCATACAAAGGTGAGAGAGACTTCAGTCAGAAACAGTAACCTTAAACAGTACCTGTGCAGCAGTGCATCAGAGTATCAATCCCAGATTGCTGCATTTGCTTTGTGAATTCTTAGTAATTACTTCTCCATGTGATAGATATGTCACATAAAACAGCTAAACAGCAACTGGTTAAGTAACTAAAGGAAGAGGCTGGCAACATTTCAGTTCTAGGGGATGGAAATCACACATGCTAGCAGAGGATACTGAAAACTGTACTTATATTCTCTGCTTTTTACCACAACCTAGCTCTACTGTGCAATCAATTTTTTTCCCCAACAAGGAAGCATTGCAGGAACTGGAAGAATAAATGGGAAAGGGAGGAGTGGAATTAATGGCAGACTCCTCTTTTCTCATCCAGCTGAGGAATGCCAAAATTTCATCTTTTATATCTTTGGAAAACATTTCTTTAAAGTATCCAGAAAGAGAGAATCTTCTGGTTATCACCTTCTTTTAAAGGTCTATGACTATAACACACATATGGCCCCAAACACACCTATAACTGGAGAGCAGTGCTGCTTTTGCATGCTTCGTACTCATACTTGTTAACATGAAAAGACAAATTAATACAAGACAAGAATCAGACATACATGTCTAAAATACACACTGCATAATTAAACTGAGAATGAAAACAAATCAAAGGTATATATGTTCAAATAGTACTTATTGTTCCTTTACATAAAGGAACAAGGAAATTGGCAAATATTTCATACGAATAAAGGCCCATCTTCACACAAGTATGGGTTATGAATAGCAATGAATGAGATAAGAACACTAAGATAAAGTCAACTAGAGTAAGCCACAGACAGAAGTAGAGCCAGACTGACAATGGAATAATTCCCATTGCACTGGGCTAAAGAGCTTTCTCTATAGATTCATTTAATACCAACACACATCAGCATTTATACTAAAAGAGACACTTTGGAGAAATATTTTCAAATGCAAAGTTTGGGATATCTCTTTTTTTATACAGTCGATACTCAAAGCATATTTCTCTCTACAGACTTAGGTCTCTCGTGCCTGCAGTCTGTAACATGCCTGTGTGCTCTGCTGCTGACGGCGATTTGAAGAATCTGCTGTACCTACAGAATTGTATTATGGAGATCCTAGAGGGTATGACTAAAACCTGTTGAATTAAGTTCTAAGAAAATAAATGTAGGTGATTGGTTAAGGTTCAGTTAAAAGCAGGAACTGAAGGTACTCCAAGGTTCCTCTTTCATTGCTACTTGTCTCTACTGTTATGGGCACAGCACTGACGAAAATATCATCTTTATTCAATTTTTGAGGGAAAAAATCTGAATTTTAGCACCAATAAGAGACTTAAAAGCACAGAAAAGCAAACAACTGGAAAATATTTTGTGAATTCAACGAAAATGTAGAACTCTATTATTAATCAAATTGATAAAACAGTCTTCTATAAGTACATAAAGCAAAAATAAAATTGGTTTACTTCCAATTATATAGTCACCTTCTCTTCAAGATTATTTCTCAAGTACTAGCCATGAAAAAGTACCTAATTCTCTGAACAATAGAAATGAAAAATACACTGTTTAATCAATAACCACTAACTCTTACGTTTGTATAAACATTCACAGATGAAAATATATGCATTCCAAAGGATATATAAGCCAGACACAAATTAATCTTTAAAACTGTAGTGGAGAAGATATCTCCTTCACATTCTCTTTGATTTGGCTGGCTCAACCAATCTGCTATGGTCATTCAACCAGTTAAATAAATTTCTATAATGATTTCACCATTTTAGGCTGCCTATCTGCAAGTTCTTACTGTCAACATGAATTACTCTGTACGCTGCAATTCCCCCATCAGTTGAGACAAAGTATGACTGTTGTAGTGTTCTGTTAACATGACATGCTTCTCATATATCTGTATTCCAAATGTCAAGTTGATACGGTACAGTCAGCCAGAAGTGTTCTGTTATCAGATCTAGAAGAACAATTCACACTAAAGAGCAGGCTGTAGAATAGGTAGGTAAAGCATTTTCTTTGATACGCAATCTCTAGTTTGGTGTCAATTCTGAACAAGTTCTCCATTTAGGGTGTCTTTCTATGCAACTGGAGTGTAAGCCGCTTAAGGAGGATTAATCTGACACAGCTTGATTTGTCTGTTTTACGTGATGCTCATTCTAACCAGCCATAAGTCAGGTAGCTTTGTCTTCAAAACGAGAGAAAAGAGAGGATAGAAAAAGCTATTGATGAGTTTCTTTTTTTTTGTTTCTTTTTTTTTCTTTTTTTTTTTGCCCAGGGGAAAACTATCAGAAATTGCAGTACAAATCAAAATTATTGAGAAAAAAGTACTAATTACACCAATTGAAAGTGGGAGATACAAAAATACCTCTGAAAACCCTGAGAAGTGTATCATTTTTGTTGAAGTTTAAATGACTGCATCTTTAAATTCAAGAGCAATGTCTCTCAACATACAGTTAAATGAAATAACTCGCAACTAGATTAAAGATTATATGGCCTTGTTAAATAATTACATTAAAATTAGAAGATTTAAGTTAAACTCATCATTTAAATAAGAATAGCAAAAATCTGATGCTGTGGAATCTGTAGTTGGAAAAGCATACTCAAAAGAACAAATACTGCTTTTCTATCTCCCGCTCACACAGTACAACCTAATGCATTTACCACAGCAGTACGCAGTACTTAACCAGCAATGGTAGAAATATAGAGAACGAAAGATCATTTGTTTTGATCATCACTAGGATAAATATAAATACAATAAACAACATTTTAAAATTATCCTGAAATCCAAAAAACTTTGTGTCTCTCTAATGCTAGTGTAAAAACTGTGTTTGACTTCACACCAACAAGGACTCATTGCTCAAAAATAGGTAGAACAAGTTGGATTACAAATTACATCACATTTTTTAATACATGACACTCTAGAAAGGGAACCCCAATATGTCAAACTAACTTATTAGCCACAACAGCTAGAACAAACGCTGTGAGTGATGAGATCCAGATCTAGATTTATATTTCTCTCATCTCGGAAAGTTCAAGTCTTTCTAACACACATCAAGAATGTCAACTAAAAAAAGTACTAAAACGTTCATTAAACATTCCTAATTTTCCTTACTTGCTGCGAACTGATCATACTGCAAACTCAAATGCAGAACATACATGATCTACACATTTGGTCACACAGAGACCAGAGTCATTATAAATAGAACTGATGCTTCAGTTAGAGATTAATAGCTTTCTAAATATTATAGAACCAGAAGAATTTTTGCTAAAATGAAGTATTATTGGTTAAGCGATTTGGACACAGATGAATTCTTAAATGTGAAAATGATGATCAGGCGTGGAATCAGATCACCCTTTTAAATTCTTCTTGCCCTTAACTAGAAAACCCACAAAACATGTCTCATTACAAGTAAGCTTGTCAATTGAATTAACACGTCACTTATTTGAAAGTAAGTGATTGCAGATTCAGATTCACAATATTTCTTAAATAATTTTCTTTGTTACTTATAGAGAATTACTAATAGAGAGGACAGAACAAATGCTGGCTTTGGAGATAAGTATCAGGCATATTTTTCAGGTCCATCAGATTTAGCTCCCCCTTCTGCTTTGTAAAGATGTTTCTTAAAAAAAAAAAAAAAAAAAAAAAAAGGGGGTGGGAGGGAAGGGATTTTACTTGCATAAAATTGAAAACAAGTGAAAAGAGAAGACAGACAGGATCAACAAAACCCTGCTAAAGAGAGAAATGCAGGTGACTTCTTTTACGGCTTGGGAGAAGTGCACCATAGGCCAGTGATACAGCTTGGGAAAAAAATGCCCTCTGCTGACACCTCCCTTATAGATAAAGTAGGACGCAGTGCTGCTGTCTTTTTGATCAAGAGAAGAAATCCCACGCCAATGACTGTTTCTCCTGACAGACTGCTTGTCCTTTTTAATGTTACATGAGAGCACCAGCCTGAATTTCCCTCCCCTCAGAGCTAGTACCACTACCACTGATTAGAGATGCTGGTCTGCCTAGGGGTACTCACTTCTTCGGCCAAGGCTGTTTAACCTGTTGTGCTCCTTTTTTATTCCCAACCTTCTTCTTTGGAGACAGAAGCTTTGCTTTTTTTCTTCTAACAGAGCTTCCTCTATATTGTTCAGAAACTGGTCCATCATACAGAGATTCAGCTCTTGTTATGATCCCAGCTTTACAAGAGACTGTAATGCTCAGAAAGACTAAAGAAATAATTTTTTTACTGATAATTGCAGTCAGCACCATCTGCACGTTCTAAGTCATGGAAATCACTATCTGTGACAACTTCTGCTTTCTCAGAGTTGCAGATGATCTCGTGATTCTCTTAATTTGCCTCCACACAACACTACTGTTCTTTGGCCTGTTGTTTGCTGAGATAATTATCATGCCAACACTACTACAAACAGAACAACAAAAGCAACAATATCTCTTTCACATAGCTAATACACAGGCTCTGTTCAAAGTTCATGACAAAAATGGGGGTGAATTAGAGTAAAATTTTCTAATGTGGATCACCTTTGTTTAACTCTTAAGGGCTTGGACTTTTAAATGACCTATGATTTCTACACACAATTTTTAATATAGTTTAGCTTTAGTTAATTATGGGAAACATGCCTGTATAGATTCATTTTTGCTTGGAAGAGTGCTGATGTGAAACTACTTCACTACTTTGTAAGAGTACCCTAAGAAACTAACTTTGGATTCTCAAAGTGGTACATATTAATAAAGGTATAAAAATCATAATTTCATTAAAACCAGTGGAACTTTAGACATACAAAAAAGTGGGAGTTTGGTCTGAATGCAGGTACTGAAAGAGAAAAAAAACGCAGTTTTACAAATCATCAAAGTCCTGCTAGACTGTAAAAAAAAATTCCTTCTTTCCATTTTTTAACTTGCATACTTTTCTTTTTGACCATATCTCCCATTGTGTCTTATTTAAGAAGTGAAAAAAAGAAGAAAAAGAAAAACATATTTTAAAAAGCATGCCAAGGTCAGGGAGCTCCGATTTGCAGTGCTGCTTGATGCCCTTCCCTTCCTATTGCTCCTCCCCTGCAGCAACTGGCTGCAAGCCTGTAACTTGAAGGCAAGCAGTAACTAAGTAACTAATAAATAAGGAGTATACCACTAAAGTAAACAGTACCCTAGCTATAATTAGCTAGCACAGACAAGCTGCTGGTGGTAGATGTCTCTCCGAGTTCCCTCAGGCCCTCTCGAGTCCAACTCCCCCACAGAATCCCTTTAACCAGCATGCTCCTGTTTGACTGCAGGCAAAACAAAAACAAAACCCCCTTTTTTCCTAGTCGCTCACTAGAATAGACTCTGTAACAAAAGGAATACCAGGACGAAGATCCCCCTGTCAGATATTTTTACTATGTTAATTCTTTGAAAGCAAAACACAGCCTGCAATATTGAAAACACACTGGGAAAGTTCTGAAGCCTGCCCCTAAATACACTGATAGTCCCAAGTCTTTGGCGGTCAAACGTGAGACTTTTCAAAAGCATGCAACACGCCCAAAAAGAAAATTGTTTTTTATCATGTAAAGAGAACAGTAATAAGGCACTTCCTAAATCAGGATCAGTTACAGATTAGCGGAATTCATGCAGTAGGAAACGCAAAAAGACTGACATGAACACTGAAATACACAGCGATCCAACAAAAGCTTCTTGCACGTAATTAATGTTCTACACAAGGCATGTTACTAACTTCAAACAAACCAACCACTGTGCTTAAAGTTAAGCATGTGCACATGTCCTTGCAGGTCTGGAGCTCGGATGCTTAACTTCTTGTGAACGCAGCCAACCAGGATCCATTTTCTCATCTCTCTTACAAAGAAAGGATGTATAAGCCATGCAAGCTTGTCAAGCTTTTGGCTTTAAGCTCCAAGTTTAAATATTTGAGTCACTGCTTTCAATTTTATCATTGACAAATTTTAGCCAAATTCCAAAAGGGAAATGTGGACAGTAGCAGACTGGTCAACAGATGTGGAAGTAGTGTGAACAATAATTTCCAAATTAAACAAATGTTTGCTCAAAATGTTCTTACAGTACACAATAAATTATAGGGGCTGACAACACATCATGTTCATTAAACAGCAAAATTTGTCTGAATAGAAAGCCCTGCACCACAAACTGCTGATATTTTGTCATTTCACAATGCCATTGCTTATGAAAACTGTAATAGGACCTGACTCTAACATTTGTGCATAAATATACATGAATACTACGCATACGTTGATACTTCCAAATTGATAAAGAAACCATTCAGACTTACAGTGCAATCTTGGAAGACTCTTACATGACACAAGGAAACCATAATAGGCCCGTCTTCCTTCCTCTTTCATACGCACTGTTGTTTTTTTTCTTTTGAGTAGAGCTACTTAAGATCACTTTTAGTACACACAGTAAGAAATGTTTATCTGTCAGGTGTTTGTTTGTTTGTTTTAAAGCAAGATATTTCTCCTTACCGACAGAATATTTTTGCAACTGAAGCAATGATGGTCAGATCTGTTTCAGGAGCATCAATATAGAGTACCGGCAGGACTTCAGAAAGCTTGTGCTGATAACTTCACTTTCTCAAAGAGGATTTTCTCTTGTTATTCCAAGCTGTTTTCACTGCGTTCTGTATCATGATATGTAAAAGAAACTCTAAGATAGACTTGATGCCCTATGAAGGTAAGTTCAGAAACACTACAGAAGTAGCAGAAGCACTGCTTAGATACTCTTGTTTGTAAGAGGAACGCAGGCAATAGTTTGGTTTTACAGTTTGGATCAGATAAAGTAACAAAAATTTTGTTCAGTACTTCAAAGTGAACTGTTTATATCATAAGCTAGCAAAAGGACTCCCTTGAAGTTCAAGCCTTCCTGCCTAAAGGTTCAGAGGAAACTAAAATGTTAAACGCTGATACCCTAATTGTCCCTCTTGGTATAACCAACATATTACTCGACCTCCTGTAAAGAATAAGGCTGGAAATATCCAAGAATGAACATCTAATTAAGTTTCTTAAGACTCTGAGGATTACCCAAAAGTTACCTGATATTAAACAAGATGGAAGAGAGAAGGAAACAAAACAATTGGATGATTCACTTGACTCTTTTGGAGAAGAGTCAGTTAGAGAAGCGCTGCTGTTTTGAGATACTAAATCTTTCCTTGTGTATACTGAAAAGTTGCACCACGAACACTTTCTGCTCAAGCTTTTAAAAACATACTTGCACAGACATCTACAAATGTCACAGAACCTTGGGCCTCACACCTTCTGAAGTCAATGTAGAAATTCAAGTAAATTCTGAAAAATCCTCAGCTAGGCCCTTTATTTTAGACTTACCAGTTTTACAGAAGAAAAATTCTAGAATTGTAAACGTCAAAAACAGAGGCCACAAAATATTAAGACACTAAAGGGAGAAAACAATTGAAAATACAAGGCCTACTTTGAAAGCAGTGCCTCCTGTTTTATTATTATTGTCCCACAACATCAGAGGCAGACGTTGGTATGGCAGTAGAGGCTGAATCTTCCCACCAACATTCCATTCTATTTTGTTGCAAGGTGACAGATGGCAGCAGAGGGGCAGTCTGACAAGCTGGCATCTGACATGGAAGTACTATGAAGCAAAGGTGTGGAACTGAATCCCTTCACACAGAAAAAATTGTGCCCAATGACATTCATTGATGCTTGCTGAATGTTTATGGATGGATGTGAGCACAGTGAGGTGGAGGGTGGCACGTTTCAGTAGTGGCCACAGTGGGTCACCTCTGCTGGTACAGATTTTGACTGCAGCATGCAGGCTCTTGTTCATCACTGACGAAAGCACATACTTAATAGCAGTGACTATGCTGAAAAAGAGTGTTTTGTAGCTAAGAATTTGCTCAACCAAACCGTGTTATTGCGCTCTTTGCATCTGTTGGAGTTTTCATGGAAAAGGCTATCTTAGACTTGCAGAGGACAGACTTTGAACTATTCAGGACACTAGTAGTGAGAATTCCTTGGGAGCCTGTCCTGAAGGGTAAAGGGATCCAGGAAGGGTAGACGCTCCTCAAGAAGAAAGTCTTAAAGATGCAGGAGCAGGCTGTCCCCAAATTCCATAGGATGAGGCAGGAGCTTTCACTGAGAGTCTGGGACAAAAAGAGAGCCTGCCTCCTGTGGAAGAAGGGACAGGCAACTTAGGAAGACTACAGAGAAGTGGCTAGGATATGCAAGGAGAAAATGAGAAAGGTGAAAGCCTAGCTTGAGTGGAACCTGGCTACTGTAATAAAAGACAACAACAAAAAAAATTAATATATTAATAGAGGGAGGGCTTAATTAATATATTAAAAGAGGAGGGCTAAGGAGAATCTCCACCCTTTACTGGATGCAGTGAGCAACGTGACCACAGAGGATAAGAAAAAGGCTGAGGTTCTCAACACCTTCTTTACATCCATCTTTAATCATCAGACCAGTTATCCTCAGGGTACTCTACCCCCTAACCTGGAAGTCTGGGATGGGGAGGTGGTCCCATTCTGTGGAGCAGAATAAACCTCCCATAATTCAGATGGAAACAGTTACAGACCTATTACCCCACCCAGATCGCCACAAGACCATGGGGCCAGATGGGATCCACCCAAGGGTACTGAGGGAGCTGGCAAAGGTGACTGCCAAGCCACTTACCACTATGTATCAGTGTTCCTGGTTGACCACAGAAGTCCCAGAAGATTGGAGGCTTGCCAGCGTGACTTCATCTATAAAAACAGTCATAAGGAAAATCTAGAGAAACACAGGTCTGTCAGCCATGCCTTTGGTGCAAGGGAAGTTCATGGAACAGATCTCCTTGAGTGAGATCACACGGCACATGTGGGACAAAAGGGGAATCATGTCCAGCCAGCACGGGTTCACAAAAGGCAGTCCTGCTTCATCAGCCTGATCTCATTCTGTGACTGGGTGACCAGTCTGGTGGTGAGAGAAAGGCTGCAGATACAGTCTATCTAGACTTCAGCAAAGCCTTTGACACTGTCTCTTACAGTATTCTCCTGGAGAAGCTGGCAGCCCATGGCTTGGACAGGTACACACTTTGCAGAGTAAACAACTGGTTGGATGGCTGGGTCCAGAGAGTGGTGGTGAATGGAGTTAAATCCCGCTGGGGTCAAGAGTAGTATTCCCCAGGAGTGGGTATTGTGGCCTATCCTGTTCAATATCTTTATTGGTGATCTGGATGAGAGGATTGTGTGCATCCTGAGAAAGCTTGCAATGACGCCAAAATAGGAGGCAGTGTCCTGCCAGAGGGTAAGAAGGCCCTAGAGAGGGATCTGGTCAGACTGGATCACTGAGCTGATGCAAATGGGATGAAATTCAACAAGACCAAGTGCTGAGTCCTATACTTTGGTCACAACAACCACATGCAATGCTACTGGGCATGAGTGGCTGGAAGACTGGGCAGACGAAAAGGATCTGGAGGTGCTGTTCAATGCTTGGCTGAACACGTGTTGGCCCAGGTGGCCAAGAAAGCCAATGGCTTCAGAAATGGTGTAGCCAGCAGGAGCAGGGAGGTGATTGTCTGACTGTACTCAGCTCTAGTGAGACCATACCTCAAGTATTGTGCTCAGTTTTAGGTCCCTTATTACAAGAAAGACACTGAGGCCATGGAGTGCGCCCATAGAAGAGCAACAGAGCTGGTGAGAGGACTGGAGCACAATTCATGTGGGAAATGGCTGAGGGAACTGAGATTGTTTAGACTGGAGAAGAGGCAACTCAGAAGAGATCTCGACAACTCCCTGAAAGGAGGCTGTGACAAGGTGGGGGTCAGCTTCTTTTCCCACATAACTAGCAATAGAACTAGAGGGAATGGCCTCAAGTTGCACCAGGGGAGGTGGAAGCTGGATATTAGGAAAAATATCAAAACAGTGGTCAGGCACCAGAAAGGAGTATCCAAGAAAGTGTTTGAGTCCCTGAAGGTGTTCAAGAAATGTGAGGATGTGGCACTGAGGAACATGTTCGGTGGGCTACACTGGTGGTAAGCGGACAGTTGGAGTAAATGACCTTTGAGGTCCTTTCCAACCTTAAAGATTCTACGATTCAAAACAGGAGGCATTACTTTCAGAGTGACCCATTTATAATAAATAACAACAACCCCTAAAACCTTCAAAAAAAATCACCCTAACAACAAGCAATTCACATATCCTCTGTCCCCCAAACCCTCAAAGTAGCTGCCTTTTGCAAGAAGAAAAACAATATTTTAGCAAATAACAGCAATGGACATCTATAGGGACTGACAAATAATGGATGAACTATTAACCATGACAAAAAGTCATTTTGCCAAGTTCTCACATTCCTTGCTAATAAGCTGCACACACTGACTACACTTCTAAAATATCCATAAATGAAAATACTGTATTTAATAGTACTACACTGATAAAATTATTTTCAACATTAATTTTTTTTTCCATGTTCTAGCACGAAGGAGGATTTTAGTTAAAATACAAAACACTGTATGTAAAGCTCCAGGAAGAAACCTTTGAAAAGCAAGGAAATAAATGCTCTAATGGTCTCTCCTGTGCATTAGATCCACATCATGCAGACGGGGATCAACTACCCTTTCCATCTCCAAATGAAGTAAAAATCAAATTTGTCTTGGCCAGTGAGGAAAAATGATTAATACCACAGAACGTGTGTCAGAATATTTTGTGTTCTACAGATCAAAGGAGTACATACAGTATGCAAACCTGTTCTACTAGTAAAAAAGAATGCTTGCGCTGGCACAGAGCCACTTCCTATTTTCTTGTATTGCCAACAGACTATTATTCCTCATGTCAACTGAGATCCATACAAAATCATTCTGCCTTCTTACTCAACGTATTTCTTACTGTTTGCAACAGGCACAATGTATGCTAATAATTCTGATTTGGTGTGAATGTATAAATCATCAACAAAAAGTTGGCATTGCCCATTATAGTTAAGACATTCCTACTTTCTATTACCAAGTCTGTGAAACGTGTTAATGCTTACAAATTCTTTTCACAAAATAAAACCACAATTATATGTATTTTTAAATATTCCTGATGGACTAGGACACCATTTGAAATTATATCTGAAATACAGTAATTCCTCACTGGGGTAAATTATTTGAAATCTCATTTATTTAAGAACAAGAAAAATAGGTACGATAATTAGTTAGGATAATATCTGTAAGGTATTTAAAAAGACTTTGGTTTTCAAATAGATAGTAACATATTTACTATGAATTATTATATTATGTATTTTGAGTTTTGAAAACAACAATCAAAACAAGCCACAAAAGCTGAACTAAACTTGGAAATTTCACAGCTTCACAAAGATGTATGCATTTAACTCCATAAAAGAGTGATAAGGACACGCTGTTCAACTACATTCTGTCTACCTGAAAATTCAAACCCGTATTTTTAACTGATAGCTTTCTACATCTAAAAGGGAAATTACAACTACCTGCAGGAGTGACATCCTACATCAAAATGGGACTGAGATATCTACTGCATTCTATCATGTCAGCGATGCATGGAGCAACAGTGCTTGAAAGGACAATGATACAATAAATCACAAAAAGTTTTTTGTTCTGCTGTTAGTCTACAGGCTTTAAAGCGTGAAAAGTTTTAACTTCTTGGACCATAAACACTTGCAAAAGGCATTATGGTCTATTGTATCTGCTTTCACATAACTCAAGCTTAACCAGTATAAAGGTTCTTTAGATTCAACTGCTTTCTAAACATATTTTGACCACTTAAAAAGTTATTTATCAAGAGCCAACTGTACAGACATGAAGACCAAGCTGATACTTGAGTTGCAGAACAAGTCATTCCAATGATTTTTTTAAAGTGGGTGCCATAAAACCACCTTAGTCCCAGAAAGGTGAGGAAATATCCCAAAGATTTGCTCATAGCATGGCATCCTACTGACTGGTGTTTTTCCCCTGAATAAAAGACGATAAAATGGCTCTTTTTCAGATCTTTCAAAAACAGTTTTATGCTTCAAAATCATATTGGCTGATTCATAAACTTCAAA
Source organism: Lagopus leucura (assembly GCF_019238085.1). Lineage (NCBI taxonomy): Eukaryota > Metazoa > Chordata > Aves > Galliformes > Phasianidae > Lagopus > Lagopus leucura. The sequence goes on along the minus strand of NW_024962271.1, from coordinate 6,868,619 downwards.
ATCTGCACAACATTCTTTGAATGGACATTTTGGAAAGAACCTATGACACAACCATTCTGCAACAAAGACCTTTGCAAGACAGATGATGCATTTCTTTCTGTTTGAAAGGGGTGAGAAGAGAAGGAAACAAGGCCGTGTTTTCCACGAGAAGTTCTACCACACTTACTTATCACGTGTAACCTACTCCAAACAGAAAACTACCTAGTATTGAGATTTCTTTAAACAAACAAACAAACAAAAAAATTAACAATAGGTTTGAGGAAAAACCATAGAGGTTGCTGAAACATTTTACAGATAACTCATGCATAAAGTGAGAATGCCAGCTGCTAACATGTGCAAGCAAATGAATCGCATTCAGTCTCAGATGAATGAAGAGTCCAGAGTCAAAAGTACTTTTTCCACTTACATCATAGTACCCAAGTGCCTCCCAGATAATCATGGATTCATTCCTACGCTTCCAACAACTAGTGGCATAAAGATCTGATATAGAGGAATGTAAAGTAACTTGTATATGCCTGCCTTTTGGAGTCTCTGGTATAACAGATTTCCAAGCCTCAAATCTTAATCTTAAGAATATTAAAGACATTTTATACAAAATCATATACAAAATCATCAGAAAAACTGCTTTAAAGTGATTAAATTATACCATCAAAAGGTGAATCTCAGAAAAAAAAACCCATGGAATTTTTTGCTAGCAATATATCTCAATCAAGTTGATAGCCACTCTGGCTACTGAAATAATCTAAAGTATATTTTCAATCACTACAGTCGTTGAGAAATTAATTTTTCCCAACTCAAAATACCACTGCATTAACTATAGCCATTTTGAGATATTCAAGTCAGCAAAAACATTGTACTTACAGGCGGTTTTAATGGCTTGAATAAACACTGGCTGTGAAAAGAAACAATATCAGCTCTCCTTTGAATGCTGTTCCAACATATGCTCCTGCAAATGTTTGGAAGGTGGATTTTCAAGATACTTTGCTGAATATTCCTAAGATGACTGCCCTTCCACGATGTGAGAAAGAAGTTTTTTTCTTATCCCTAAAATGACTGTCTTCAATAAGTGGTGATTCACTGAACTAGCCCTGAAGCTGTCTTTGGAAGCTCAGTATTCAAAAACCATCTGTGCCAGCAAGTACCAGGAGAGGGCTTTCACTTGATGTTTAAACAAATTATACCCTCAGATATTTCAAACATATACTTTCTATTTATGTATTTTGGGATACTAGCCATAGGTCTTGATGAAAAGCCACGTTATTTAATTATTATTTTTCTTAAGTATAACACATACCTGCACTTAACCTCTACAGTTTCATTCCATAGACAAAAATGAAAGATTTTGAAACATGCAAATTTTGCATTAATGCTATCTTAGCAACACTCAAATACTTGATTTCTAAAACTGCTACGTGTAGGTCTTGTGATGGTTAATCATTTTCTTAAAGCTTTAACTCTCACAGTTATATGAGACTATCTATCTATCTAAATGAAAGTAAATTTTAATGCTAACAATTAAAAGCCTTATATTTCAAGAAAAAAGCTTGCAAAAATTTAAACTGAATGGATTAAAAATTTATAAGGTAAGCAAAAACAACTTAAAATTTATTAACATTTATCTAGCAAGTGCTTCTAGCAAGGATACTAACTAAAGAACATAAGTAGTTGCTGCTCTCCCTCTACTGCATGTTCCATTCAGTGCCCTACCTTTGCCACTGCTCTGTATGAACACAAGCACTAAAAAGATCCAGACAGCAAAGAAGTGTTGGGCAGTACTACTTCAGAAATGTTTGATATCTTACACGGCAATCACATATTAAATTGCAAAAAGCAGCAACATTTAGAGGTATTTTCCAGCTATTTTGCTAGTCACCATCAAATAAAATTATAAAATCCTGTACATGTAATATTTTATACTCTGCAAGACAGAAAAGCTGAATTCTTCTAAATGGTGTCTCATTTCTCTTTATCCTTTCTCTTAAATTTTTGATGTAAACTGTACTGTATATGTAATAATAAATAGACTGATTAGTGATGGAACTGCTGCCTGCTACATAGGAAAAATATGAGAATATAAGAAAGGTAGTAGACACAGCAAATGAAGGTGATAGCAAACTTCACAAACTAAGCAGAAAATATTCACTTTTTGTTGTTGTTAGGTTAGTTTTCTGCCAATTTATCAAATGGAAATGGGTTAGCACAGTGCACAAGAGCCAAAGCCCATGAAATAGGTAGGAATGCACTAGGACTGGGAGAGAGATCACAGATCAGCTTAGGCTACCCTGTAGTCACATTCTGAAACTAGTTACATGTTTGGTGGAAGCATTATTTGAGGAGCACCTTTCACTCCTGTTCATCCATTTTTCTTGAAAATCTTTTTCCTTGTTTTTCAGAGAGCAATTCTTTATGTGGATGTGTCAAAGTACATATGCTAATCAGTTACTGAAAACAAAACATTTGCATTTTCCTCAGAACAGATGTGTAATAGAATTACTTTGACTCCCATGGTGTAGGCATATTTAGCGGAAACAAAAGTTGAACAACAACTAAACTATAGAATACTGTACTCAGTAAGAGTTATCCAAGGTAGTGTAACCACATCACCACAGTTCTCCATGTTGGCTAATATATTTCACTCGAGGATTTTGCATTGCTTCATGTGCTAAAAAGCATGATCCTATTTCTAGAGCACAGTATTCCTGTTGAAATTACAACACAATTTAGTGTGACTACAAACTCATCTTTGCAATTGCAGGGCCATTCCGTAAAATGTTTGGACACATTTGTCACAAAAACTAGTATTACTACAAGCTCACAATTTGGACTGTGAGCAAGACTACTGTTTTGTTTTTCCAGATTTTTCTTCATGCCTTACCCATTCTTCTATTTTCATTCGCATAATACAGAGGAGAAAGCTAGCATAAACACACACAGAACATCTGTAAGGAGAGATCTACGTACTTCAGGTTTAGCTTTCCTTTTAGAATATTATTTAATATCTGTTGAAAGACAATACTCAAAAATACAACTAAGTGATGATATCATTTTAACTGTGACTCACAGTCCTTCTAATTCAGTAGTTTGTATCTCCTTTTCCAAGTCACAGTTCACTGAAAACATCAGCATGCTGTATCTCTAGTTACTCCTACTAGCTTTTGAAAGAATCAGGTCTCTTACTATGTGTATAAACAAATACCTCTCCTCCTATGGTAAGCAGTCCAGGTGAATCAAGTTTCCGTTTCTTCCGGGGACCAATAGCTGCCAATGCAGTTAGATTGGCATCTCTCTGCCTCATTTGTGCAAGTTCTTGTTGCTGCATCTATTAGAAAGAAAAGATTAGATTTTATTCTGCTGTCATAACAAAATGAGCACTCTCCAGACTTGTGAGCAAAAGGTGAAAATCATACATGAACAATTACTAACAGTTTTAAGCTATTCCCAGAAAAACCATTTTAGCAGCTCAAGAATGCAGCATTGTAGCAGTAATAATGAAACAGAGAAATTCTCTTGACTTTCTGCAGAATTTCTGCTTCACATACTTCAACTGTTTTTGAAAACCCACTCTCGGCCTTGAAAACTGTCCCACCTAGTAAGTCCTATATATCAGGTTTACAACTCCAGTTTAATATCAATATGGCAAATGTAAATATTGATTAAAATTCTCAAAAAATACATTTTCTTCCATCTGAGATTTACTTTGAATATTATGACTAGGCTTGATACTCGTGTTCAAAAAAAAGCTAAATAGATTACCTCTATATGAACATTAGAAGAAAGTATTACTGAAATAAAAACCACACAAACTGAATCTGCAACTGCTTTATGGGACTGGGATTTAGGTAACAACATATTTAGCTACTTTGAGACTAAGACAACAGCCTGCCAGTTTCATTATGTAACAGCATTGTATGCTACAGAAAGAGAAAATACCTCAGCTACCACATGATGAAGAGGTAAGACTACATACTCATTTTAACTGTATGGTTCCTTTAGAGAATTAATGATAAGGGACACAGTTCCATGAACAACATTACTTTATTAAGGATTCTGATAAACCATCTTGCACAAAAATATCTAATGAGGTAAGCAGTATGTGATTTTAATTAGATAAAAGCAGTCATAATTCTTAGTAATAATGCAACTCCTTGAACAAATTCAGAGGAAGTATTTGATTGCAGATCCCACTGATGTCATTCCTCCCTCAAACAAAATGCATAGAAGGCTACCTCAAGAAATCCAGTAGTGGTAATGAAGACATTGTACAATACAGGCACATTTCTTCATTAAAATCAAACTGAACGGGTAGGTCTAGATAGAAGTGTCTGACTTTAGGTAAATGTGAGCTGCATATACAAGTGAGACTTAAATTTCCTGGCTGATGTTAAAAGGAAGGGAGGTTTAAATAGAAAAAGAACAGCGTATGGTATTTTTTCTCCATTCACTACTGCCTAGAAAAAGCAGGTCAGCTTCATAAATCTCTCTTACTGCATTTTTCAGCTTTATTCATTTACCAAAGCAACATTCTGATGTTCTTCAGAAAAAGCAAGTTTAGTACATTCGGAGGTTGGAAACCCATTTTCATATCTTCAATTACTATCAGAACTTCAATACAAAATTATATACAAATAAACACCTCATTAATCTACCGGATAAGAGAATTCTTTAAATACAAAAAAGAAACATGGAAAAATATCTAAATAATACTGCAAAGGTCTATGCATACTTTCCTTTGCCAACTCATATTAGGTTTTTAGCTCAAATATCTTTGGCTCTCTTCCAGATTAAATGCCAGTTAGACAGACCTGCCCGCTTACCCTTTCAAGGTAGATAGCAACAGTGGTGAGCTCTAATCATTTACAAAGGTCATGATCGGGAGCTAGCCCGTAAGCAGTCATTTAAAATTCGATTGATCCCTATTTGTAGTCAGGGAAAGAAAATGGACATTTCAGCTGTATTGTAATTATGAGGCTTCAAGGCAACTGTAAATAGATGTGCAAATCCAGATACTGGCAAATACCTTAGAGAAGAAATTATTACTATAGTATAACATATATCCAGGAAAGGTTGAAGATAAAACTGCATATAAAAAAAGATCTATCATCTTTTTGCTAATTTGCCATGCTTGCCAGCCTATAAGGGTTATCACAATTATCAGAAGTCTGATGAATATTTAAGCTAGGGCCAACTGGCTTCAAGTGATCTCAGACGAAGCTGCAAAGTGGATGGCTTCACAGAATAAGAAATTTTGCAGCAGAGAAATTTCAGTTTCCTGGGAGGCATGAACCAGAAATACAGCCTGATAGATAACTGGTACAATACAAAGGTTATTGTTGTATGAGCTTCTTGTCCGAAGTCACCATTTTCAAACCACAGTAAGCTAATGCTTTGCCCATTGTACAACCTGCACTGCAATACACAGTGATTGTGTCAACATGTAACGTATGCACATAACAATTGTGAAGGATTGTTCCACTACCTGCAATTCAGTATTTATTTATTTTTTTTACTTTTTGCACGTGACATAAAACATGATGTTTCTTTAAACTTCATAGTGGGACAAATCCTCCTCTCACTTCAAAAACTGCAAAGTTTCTGGTGCTATTTCACCAAGCAAATATTAAATAGATTTGTGAGTATGCAGGAGGGTTTACACTCATTTATCTCTCAGGTTGTCATGTTTTTTTATTCAGTGAGAAGAGCTGAAGATAGTTTTTGATATCAAATACTAATTTTTTGACAAATGCATTGGCTTTGCACTTGTCCAAACAAATGTACAAGATTTTCAGCTAACTGTAATTCAACAGATGACAGGAAACCTGGCTCAGCAGACAGAGCCAAAGGAGCCAGACTCTGTTTCACTGACACTTGGTGTGAGTACTGGCAAGACCTTTCCCCTCACTTCTCTGTGCTTCTCACCTCACTTCACCCAGATAGTCAGACTATAAGCTCTCCAGACACAGATTCTTCTGTACTACATGCTTTACTTATCATCTACTGCCACTGGGGCTGGTAGACATTACCTTAATACAAATAAGGAATATCTTGTCAGGTGCAAAAACTCCAGGTAAATACAGAATACAGTTGCTAATGCTGGCTTTACAGTACATAACTTGATATACTCCAACAGAAAATAAAAACCTTCTTACGTAAACCTAAATGAATATTGTTCAAAATGTATCAAATTCATCAAAAGCATATATATATTATCATAAGATCACAGTATCCTGAAGTTTCATAAAAAAAGAGGGGCTGAAATTGTGAAATACTTGATACTGTATTTTTCATTTTTTCACAAATTATTGTCAGTCTCAAACAGCAGTCATCAACAAACACTGATATGTTTGTGTTTTGTTTTTAAGAAAATCTTATCTGAATGCAGATAATCATAAGACTACAGTTAAACATAAATGAAAGAATTATGATCCTCATACTGATTACCAACAAAGGTATTAATCTTGAAGCAACTAGTGCACTGCAGTTGGCTTAAATGAACATCTTTACACACTCACAATCAACATGCTTGCAATGAAACATCTTTGCAGTTTATGAACACTTATGAGTAAGATATTCAACAAAATTTCTAAGTGATATTTAACATATTGAAGCATGCTAGCCTCCACTATTTGTGCCTCTTCATTCCCCCCCCCATTCCATCCTTCATACATACAAGTTACATATTTTTCCATACTCCACAACAGATTAGCTCTACCAGCTTCCTTCCTTCTCATCATCTGACTGTTCATCAAAAATACTATCACCAACTGCGGTCTTCACAGTTAGAGGAGAGTCAAAAAAGGTAGTGTTCTGACTTCTGCTCCAAAGGAGGGAACAGCACTTTTCAGAGACAAGCACACAACATGTCTGACTCAACAGGAGTCTCTCAGAGAACGCAAGAAAAGATACAGGCTGTTTTTAACAGAGAGAAAAATGCATATAGTTATTGCGGGTATCTCGCAAGGAGTTCAGGAATAACTGATATTTTCTGAGAGCTGTACAATTCACAAAGAACTCATATTCTGCTTTGGCATCAACAGATTATTTTAAGATGTGTCTCTTGTACCACCCTACGCCGAATGCACAACCCAGACCAGCAACAGCCCTTTTCCCCAGTATACTCTGGGACTGCATTCTGCGTGTAGTGGAACTGACAGTGCAACAAGTATCACCACCCGCTTTTTCAGTCCGCAGAATAAGGTGAATTAAATGTGGCCATCTTCAGTGTTTTTGTGATTTTAAAGTATTCTTGAAAGCAACCATGAAACTAAAGCTGCTTAAGCTTTACACGATCAATTATATTTTTAAACTTAAAAAGCAGACTGTTATTACAATATAGTTTACTGCTTAACTCAGCCAGGTAATAATTTCTGGATATTTAAACAAATGAAGCATCTGTTTACAACTGTACATCCTGATAAAATAAATAACTTTCCTATTAATTAACATTCTTTAGTAGAAATGAATCCAACTGATTACATCAACCAACACACGATGCAGCTGCTTCATTGCTGTATTCACTTGTACTGTCATTTTCATATCACAGTTCAATATCATTCTTTAACTTGCCTTCATCCACAATTAATATGGATATATTTATCAATAATAAAATTTCTGCCCTCTGGAAAAGAACCAATGCTTCATTTGGAACTAATCAACAATTAATTTTTTTGAAAGTCAAAATATTTATTTAAAACAGAGATGAATATTCCAATATGTTATAAAAGAAAACTGCTTACAAATGAAATTTTATTCTTTGCTCCTGATCTGCTCCAAATTTATTTTTAGCACACCACTTCCTTTGTGACAGCTTTAACTTACAGAGATACCTTTGACAAGAAGTACAGCACAAGAATATCAACATTATTTCACAAAATGAAATTTTCTTCTTTGCATAACACCAACAAAAAGAACACTGCACTACTATGTTACTAAAGAAAAGCTAACAGACTCAAAAATGCTGGTTTGTTTTTCATAGGCTGTTACTGCTTACATTTCAAAGAAGCAGCACCACAAGCCATACGCCACAAGACAGCCATACGCCTATCCGAAGAATCAACATTCAATCTTCAAAACCTAGATTTAATAACTTCCAAAGCACATCAAGGGCACATCCATGACGTTTGGTAAATAATTTCGCAACAGAAACCAAGCATTTATTTTAAGCTGCTTCTGCACTATAAGCCATTGTGGGAACAGTCATTGAGACAACAATAAATTAACAAATGGTGTTGGTATATGTTCAGCAAGTTTTTTCTTCTTAGATTTTTATTTCCACCAGCACGGGCAGCAGCCCATGTGAGTGGAAGAAACCGCCTGTTTCAGAAACGAGCATGGATTCTTTGTCAAGATTTCTTAAGGAACTGAAGTTCCCAACCATTACTGTAATTAGTACCGTAACAATCCACTTTTCTATGACATCAATTAAAATAAAAGCAAATTCAGAATGTTATGGCTAGAGGAATACATCATTGTATAGATTTGTTCAAGGAATTAGCTATGTTTGGAAAGGTAATAGAAAAGCAAACGGCTACTTGGTACAAACAAGCTCCCCGGTCAAGCAACTTCAGTACAGAAGAAAAAATGGCCTAGCTGTTGCTGTTCTGTATTGGACACAGGTAAGTCCCTTACTTCAGTGAATACAAAAGTGAGTATCCCAGGAGAAATAGTCTGTTAACGTCAACTTTGCAAACATTCCAGTAAGTCTCCTTTGCTTGAATCTACAGGGAAGGGAATGCCAAAAAGCAAATGAGATACTGGACTACTAATCAGAAAGACAGGAGTTCAAAACCATGAGTTAAAAGCATCTTGATGTGAAAGCAAAATGTGCTCCAAATTGAGGGCAAAAATTATGCAAATAAATTACCTTTGCTTTAGCAGAGATGTACACCAAACATGGAGCTGAGCTATAGTCATTAAGGACTGCTGCATGAGAAACTCACTTCAATATCATCAGAAATTAAGAGAATGACTGGAAATCTAATGATTCAAATCTACACAAATACATTTTTCTAAAAAAAGGGAAGAGGAGAGAGTGGCATTATATCAGAGAAAGAAAGGTTGAGTGTTTCTCTTATTCAATATAGAAATCTGGGGTGCTTTTTGACCTAGAAGAAAAATAACCTGGTGACAGAGAAGACTGAAGATAAAGGAAGAGCTTGAGGAGATTGTCAAGTACAAATGGATACTATCAATATATGATTTTGTATGGAAATAGAAGCAGAGCTGTAATATTAAGTTTCTGTAGTTACAGAACCAACTCAGCTCATAAAGAATCAGACTTTGGCTACGTACAATCCCCATTATAGTTCAGAAATAGTCTGAAAATAAGAAAAGTGGGCACAGAAGGGACTGATAGAAACTATAAATACTGACAGACTGTAAACCACAATCGAGAATGAAGACAGCCAACAATGAACACTGAACGGGGAATCAGCAATGGAAAGCACTGAATGGCAGAAATGCTTGATGAAAGGAAGATCATATAAACAATGACTTAAGAACTGATTTCTAGCCAATAGGCATCAATAGAGATCCTTCCTAATTCTGTTTGCAGTGAATGATTTAATTCTTGATAACAGGGTCATATGCTGCGAAAAGCCTGCCTTAATTGATGGTTCTGCAACATATATCTATCAGTCTCAGACAGTGATTACACCCCCTGGAAAAACATCTTTTTTGCTCAGAAGAGCCTGAAACGTGGAACCATTACACATGTCCTAAAACGTCCACAACAGAAGGCGCAATTAAAAAAATGAAACTCATTAAAAATGCTGGTAGTAACCCCAACGAAGTCCAAGACAATGATCAAGGAGGACTAGAAAATCAGTTAACTTCAGAGAGAGCCTTGAAAAACAGCTAATGTCTACAGAATGCTCACACTTGGCTCCCTGCTCTCCTTGCCTTACCCAAGTCTCTAAAGGTCAACAAAACTCCTTCAGCAATAGCACACTGCCTAGTAAGAAACCAGTAGTAGCTCAAGTGAAGAAGTAGCGCTGCAATAACACTGTGCACAGAAGGTTTATATGTGCAACACCAAAGCATTCACTGAACACATCACACTCATAGCTCTACAAAACTATACCTTGTTTTCTTCAGTACAAAGCTGGATGCTACTTCTCCACAGCTGTTCTCCCACCACACAGTAAAAACTGCAGTGGTCACTTGCGATGGCTGCACATCTGTTTGAAGATGAAGGCATGAAGGCTCCAGTGTACTGAAAGGGTGCGTGTGCATGCTTTTCCTTTCTTTCAAACACACCAAGAGTCAAAAATTATTGCAGTGTTGAAAAAATCACCCTGGATAAACACTAGACTGGGAACATTTCAGACCTCAAAATGAATGTCCCTCTGAATAATGAGCATGTGAATATAGTTCTGGAGCTTTAACTAGGGTACTTTCGACCAGATGTCTTTCATACAATAGACCTACGCTGTTTATTATTTCTAATTTGATTTTGTTTTAGAAGTTCACTCAAAATTTCCATTAACATTTGGCCCCATTACTTTTGTGAAAATGCATTAAACTTCTGATATGGAAAATGTCAGGTGCATCCTGCCTTTCTTTCTCATTTTCCCCTGAAGACAAGCCTTAACTGTAATATTCTTCGGTCACATACATCACCCACAATTTTTTAAAAAAACTATCAGTAAAACAACAATCTTATCTCCTCATTACATGCTGTCTGAACTGTTTCATACACATTCATACCTGTATGGTCTAATTTTCTTGAAAGTCTTCTTAACACCTTTCTCATAGCTTATAAAACATGAAAAGTGTGAAGAAGCCACATACAATTCTGAGCAAAGTCTTAAGTTTTTAGGGTACTTCTACTAGATTGCGTTCTACTACTATGTAGTACTCTGTAGTACTACTACTATGAACTACTAGATTGCGTTCCCAATATTACTTTTTCCTCCTAAATACTTTGAAGAAATTCTCATCCCATTAGTCTCTGATCAACAGAGATGGTCTAACAGTCTTTACAGATGTCTATGAACTTAATGTTGTATATTCTCAGTCATTTGACTTTTCAATTTTCCATATAAAATGTGCTATTAAAATTTAATTTAAAACCGTTTATTTCTACAACTCTCTAACCATTTCTTAAGCCATATTCATATCTGCAGTACCAGACTGTGTACATCTTTTTGAAAGATTCCTTCAGATTCCTCTAGAAGTGTTCTACAGCAATGTTTTGTGCCTTTTCACTAATGCTACTCATTACATTTTTTTACTCTTAAAAAACTTTTCTTGAAGCTTCAGCACATTTTGTCTGGTTTGGTTAAACTACTCCTCAAACAACTTATCTCTGTTAGCACCAGTTCCAGGCTCTGCAATATTTAGCTCTTATTTTAAGCCTTTTGTTAAGTCCCATAATTGTTGTTCTCAGCTTTGCTGGTGCAAACCCAGAGAAATTGAAGAAACCGTTTCTAAGGCACAAAATAACACAAAACAGCATCATTAGAGATGGCAACTTTTTCGGATACCTACAACTTAACTGTAGTAAGATTCAGAAAAAGTTCTGAAAGAATTTCCCTAAGGTTTGCTATTTCGTTTTAGAGCGACCCAGCAAGACAACTACAAATATTCACAAACTATTTTTCAAAGGACAATAAAGATATTCATGCAGGCTGGGAAGACAGAAGGAATGGTAGGAACACCACACATTGAAAAAGCTTGATAGCTTTGACAGCAAACTTGTTGAGCTGTGGTTTTGGTTAAGGAGATCTGACAGTGCTGGGTATACTGGGATAACGGGAGCTAACTCACCTAAGAGATGTGAGGAAAAATGCTTCATCTTTTTAAAATAATGTGTGGGAAGATACAAGGCTCAAATGAACCTCTCAACCAAGCTTTCTAACAACTCCCCACACTTGAAGCTGGAGTGCACACATTAACTCCTAGAGGCTGAACTCCCTACTGTAAGTAGACTTCCATTAGAGTTCCATTTTTCCATGGAGAAAGCACAGTTTAGTCAGTATGTCAATGGAGCAAACTGAAGGATGAGGTACACAGGAAGATCACAGAATCACAGAATTGTAGGGGTTGGAAGGGACCTCCAGAGATCGAGTCCAACCCTCCTGACAAAGCAGGTTCCCTACACCAGGTCGCACAGGTAGGCATCCAGGAGAGACTTGAACATCTCCAGAGAAGGAGACTCCACCACCTCCCTGGGCAGCCTGTTCCAGTGCTCCGTCACCTCACTGTAAAGAAGTTCTTTAAGTTCCATTATACCAAATTTCATACTAGTAAAAAGACAACCAGAAATTGTGGTAAGAGGCTTTAGTAACTAGATTATTTAAATAAAAAAAATAAATCACACACATATATATATATAAAGTAGCCCGGATTTTGATACCAGTATTTCAATACCACTCCTATGGCAAAGCCTTCTCTTGAAACTGCCAGTTTCATTTGAGGAAATGTGGAAAATGCAGCAGTCTACTAAAATCATTTGGCTGTAATAAGTGATTCTAATCAAACAGTTAGAAAGAATGTGATTGCAGTTAATTTCTATAGTGTCATAAACAGATGGAAAATGGGTAGTGCAGAGATTAGTCGTGCACTTTTAACACAACATTTTTTGCAGTCTGGATTGCAGTTCGATCAAGTCTAAGTGACAAGATGAAAACAACTTTAATTTATTCTGAAACTATACTCAACTAAAGAATACACAATATAGGAAGCATGCTACTCTTTTCAGAAGTGGGATTTGAGGCAGTACAGAGTGAGGAACAAAAGTAGCCAGACGCCCACCTTCTTCTACCCCTGAAAAGTTGTAGGGGTAGTACTGGGGCTTCGCTGCCAAAATGGAAGTTCCATTGGGGATGCAAAACAAGCTCAAAATTTAAATAATCTACATCTTTCCTATTTTAGATTTAAGTACAGCAAAACTGCTACTGCTCATTTCTCCTGCAGATCAAGGGAAGAAAATACTAGTGTGGGGACAAAATATTTCAAGCAATTTTTCATACACTGACAAGTAGTAAATTAGGGAATCTTGTAAGTACAATACAGTAGTCATCTCCTTCTATTGATCACATATAATTTACATCTTACAAAGATGTGAATTCTTGCATTCTCACTCCACAAGGAAAATCTCAATGATTTATTCATTTCAAATAAAAAATAGAAGGTAGATGAGAAGAATTACTTCACAGGCTGTAGCTTTCTCAGGGCACTAGTGCTAGGCTCTTCTTTCGCACTGCCCGAAGGCCCTTTGTGTGCAAGTCCCTCTAATTAACAAGGTGAATCATGCAGCAGTTCCCTAATTAGTGAACATGACAAGCCAATGGAAACAAGCAGACAGACCTGGAGTACAGATATGGTCAACAAAAGGCATAGCAACACACCGTTAAAAAAAACATATATTTCATGTAAATAAAATACAAAAAGTAAGACATCTAGCATAATGCCTAATTTTCCTTTTCATGTTTTATGCTTATACCTCATTTATTGCAGACATAAATAACGACACAATAAAGGTTTCCAACTGCAAGTCACTTCACCTCTCCAAAATCAAAGCACAGCTATCCTACATGAATAAGCATCTGCTTAGGGGGCACTATTTGTTTTCTTTCTTGTTTTTCTGCTTTAAAGAACTGCAGTTACATTAAACTCAGAGCTTTAAGAGCTCTTTAATTAATTCATTTTATTCAAAGTTATTTTTTCTTGAAAACCGATATATTAGTAGATGAAATTGAGTGCAATAGTTGTACTATTTATTATGTGCATTTTAAAATGGCTACATTCCCAATATGCAAAAATTACTAAGTTTTATATAAAAGATAAATAAATAAATAATAAAAATGAATAACCAAGGCATCAGATTTGCATTAGAAAGAAAATGAGATGATTTAAAGCATAGTCCCTTGTATTCACCTTTTCAAGTAAAATGTTTTCAGTCTTTCTCTCCTTCTTCTGCTTTTCTCAAAAATACTCTCCCCATTTCCAAAATAACACATGCAGATTTAATTTATTTTCCATTTATTTCAAATTGAATCTTTGATTTAGATCTTAATGATCTTGCAACACATTACAAGTCTAAAATGCACATCATCAACAGTAGAATAGAATTAATCACAGAAGAATTCCATGAGATTCTTTGTTCTTTATTCCTCAGCACATTATAATAGGCAAGGGAAACTACAGACTATCCCTTTATTATACCTTCATCTTCCTAACAATCTTGAAAACAAGTATTTATTCTTTTAATTGGGTAAAATTTCAATTTACAACCTAAAGTTTACATTTAAAATACTAAAAATGCATAAAACATCTAAAAAAAAAATCTGTCTTCTGACTACAGTAGTTTTAAAAAAACAGGATTAGAATACTGGCACTTAAGTAATAATGGTTCTACGTGCCTTTAAAAAGTTCTCTTTTGGATATAAACTTGAACAATATTTAATGTTGCTCTAGCATAGAACTGATTAACTGCCTCTTGCTTCACAGCAGTTTTAAAATCAGTACAATTGACAATACTCGTTATAAAGGATCCTGAACGGAAAGCTGAAATCACTACAATGTTTGCTGTGCTCTTTTTTCCCTTAGCAACCGTGAACTTCCCCAAACTTCTCTTAGATCCCATTCAACATAACCATTCTTAAGACAGTGCAGAACAGCTTTAAACATAGGCTGAGAGGTATCCTCTTTTAACATCAAGGCACAATGGATAATCTGCTAACAACTGAACTATGATCTGCCATATGCACAGAGGAAGTATTCAGCAAACAACCTGTCACAAATGCTTATTGTTTCAGTAAGCAACCCACCAAAGGACTCCGCTCTATAAAATACATCACAAACTCTGAAACAATTTATTATCAAAGGCATTGGTAATTAAATGTGAAATTATTGGAAAAAAGATTTGGTGTATTAAAAAGGTTTACAATCCTCTTTGCATCCTAAAAAAAAAAAAAAAAACCAAACAAAGGATTTTGAAATTTATGTAAAATATGCAATACCAGAATTCAAAAACAATACATTTTTGAGCTGATTTATCAAAGAGACTATATAGACAGATTCTTTTATACATAGGTAATTACAAAAATATTTTGCTTCTAAGTAATGTTTCGAATGTAGCCAGCAACAACAAATCACAGTTGTTCACAGGGGATGCTTTGATATGAGATTATATTTAATATCAGAGAGGCAAATTCTGTTTGTTTTGAATATGTCACTGATGTCAATAGATTTATTATTCCAGTGTTGCAGCAAAGTGGCAAAGAAGAATTCAATTTCCAATAATTTAAACGTTAGGAACACACTTTAAAAGTGATGGAAATTCACTAAAATGCAGGCAGGATAAAAATAATAATCCTTTAGACAAAAAAGCCAGGTTATTCTACCATTTAGCACATGATCTATCACACCACCTCCACGTTTCCAAATGACATCTAGCTTGCTAAACCAGATATCTCCTTCTCCACTGGAACACCACATTTAGGGGTTTTGTGTTTCAAACTTCAATGCTAACAAGAGACAATCTCTCCATACAGACAGATGGATAGATAAGGATATATATATTTTTTATTTTATTAATGTATTTATTATTTTTAATGCCTCAGTTACAATTACCAGAGAATATTTGTGAGACATACATTTATTTATTTACAGCTGGGCAGATCACAAAACACATCATAAACTGTAATCATTCTGGAGTAATAAATTAATGGATGATAAATTTAAGAAACATACATTTTAGATAATACTACTGTTCACAAGATATTGTAATTTGTCTATACCCAAAACATTAAAAAGAATGGGCAGAGCACAATCACATACTACTGAAACCCCACCATCTCCTACTGATCCGTTGTGTGCACACAACATACACAAAGGTTTAACTCAACAGCAAAGTATATTTTATCTCTGCACAGAGATTAAACCTTGACAAAACTGGGATTAATGTCTGTTCTCAGACAACCCTGCCAGAGAGTTTCTCATGACCTCAAATTACCCATCTCTGAGGAGTACAATCTCTAGTACAAGCCAGACATCTCCATCCTAAAATAAGATTTTACCCGAGACTAAATGAGAGTAGTTTATAGAGTTGACAAGTGTCACTTCACGCTCTTTAGAAGTCTTCCATGCAGCTCTGTATCACCTCAGATTATTAAAAAGGATAAATGGCTATAAGATGCAAACATTTGAAGGATAGCCTAGTGACATCTCATATTCCAAGAGGGAAAAAATTATGCCACATTTTTGTTTTCTGATTCACAATAGTAACCAATAGACCTCCTGAACGCTGTGCTCAAGAAGGAAAAATTAGCAACTGCTAATAACAGACCATTATTAAAAGAGAAAATGATTCTGTTGACTGCTGAAAACTTAAGACTTCCTCAAAATAGGAAGCTGAAAGTGATCTAATGAAAGAATTAAACCGCAGCATAAACTGTAGTAGTAACATATATTCAATAACTTTTTTGTTGCCTGTCCTAATTAGACAGATATCCTACATATATCTCCCATGCTGGGGACCTCTCATATGTATCCAGAGCTGATAGCTGTCAACTAGAGGCACAAAGTGCTGGGCTGCATCAAGAATAAGGTCTCCTGGAGAAAACAGACACCTAACTTTTCCAGAATTTAAACACAGTCCTAAAAATAGCTCTTTTCTTTACTGATGTAAAACTATACATCAGTAGGGCTAACAGGACACTTATTCCACCTCATCGTTTACTTTTAAACTAACAAGTAGAAGAGTAAAAGCAACTGCATATCAAAGATCAAATTAGTTTCAGGGGGAGGAACAAACATCCTAGAAGTTTCTCCAAGTGTTTCGGTTTTTGTTTTTTAAAGATCAAGAAGAAAAACTACAACTAAAAATAACATTCAAAAAGAAATAGTCAGAATTATATATATGTCAGAAAAATATTCTCAATCTGTTATTATTTTCCTTGTAATGTGAATGTTCTCTCTCTCAATTAATAGACCAGATTCAGTCTAATCCCCCATTTTTTGTTTTTGATGACTTCCCTAAAGCCTATTTGCCTTGCCTGACATGTTTACCAGATGTGAACACTTCTTCCAGGGTAGTTTTATTATCATTATTATTAACTTTTTAAGGAAATAAACAGATTTTCATTCACTTTGACATGTGAATACTACATTTAGACATACATGGTGAAAATCCCTACAAAATTTAAGACTCTTACGTCAAGAAAGATTAAGAGAGCTCTTCAAAAATCTAAATGTTTTGATTTCAAGAACCCAAATGTTCGTTGTGAATATAAAGAGATTTATACCTGTTATAAAGGGAAGGAATGCAGAAGTGTAAGGAAACATACTCTGTATATCCAATTCCTGATGCAGATTTTCACACGGCTATGCAGAGATACTGAACCTATGAGCTGCAGTTGCATTGGACTGCTTTTCAACTTGTTTCACTTAAATCCTACAAAATGCTAAGATACCAGTGAAACTCTGGCATTTCAGTGTACAGAAACTCACGAGCACAAACTTATAACGTACTTTCACATTCCACAAAAAACTGATTCAGAACTTCCTCATCATTTCCATAAAAACGTAGAAGTTAATCACAAACTCACCAACAAAAACACAATGAGGCCTTTTAAATGTTGACATTTTAGAGAGAATCATATCTTCCCTTGGTAAACACACATTTGAGGGAAAAAAACCATACTGCTTTCATCACAAATGGCAGTAACACTTTTTAGTTTTTAATTTTTAAATAAACTACTATCAGAGAGAGAAATAAATTGTAGAATATGTCGAGCAGTACCTTTTTATTCAGCTATGATGATGCAACTATTTGCAGACTCTTCCACAGGCTAACAAGGGCGTTCTGATAAAAGACTGAATTAAAATCAGGCAATAGATGTTAACACAGCTTTCATGTCCTCTCTCTATTACTGATCAGCCTGATCTGTCTTGCAACCTAGGAGAAAAGTGTGTATATATATATATATACATGTATATATATATATATATATATATACACACACACACACACACTCCAGCCATGGACAGAAACGTTCAGTATTTACTAAGCCAAAACTGACATGTTTCACACTAGGTTAACTGTATCGAAAATTCAGTAGTAAAAATTCAATCACAACAAACCACCTGACAGTGACAACAAAACTGATGTTCACATTGCTCCATAATTTATACATATATGTACATAACCATAAATTTTCACATCCTAGCACGCACGCTCTGAAAGGAGATGCTGACAAATAAGAAAATTATAGCACAACTTTACAAAGCAGACTTACAGAACCAGATTACTGCTTGTATAAGAGTCCTGTGAAAATTAGCCTTGCTTATCTTATAAATTACTTAGAGATGCACAAAAGTATCACATACTTCACGATTCTCAAAAATGTACAGGCAAGAAAGGCTAAGGTTATCCTTTTAAAAATGTTATCACTACAATTCCAAATTTAACTTTGCTTGTATAAACTCTTTCATTTCCCACTAATAGGCTAGAAACATCACACATTTTATGAAATGCAGTAAATTCCACCAAGCATACGCACTTCAAACAAGGGCCTTCCATTGTAAAGTGAGAGAAGATGCAAATGCTCTTCCTGACTACAACAGGGAGTAGATGTGGGTCTCGCACAAAAAAAAGCAATGGAAGATTTGTCAGCAGGAGGTATGCAGCTGATTGCTGATGGCCAGCTGCCTGCTGCCGGTGCAATGTGCAGTACCCAGACTGAGTGGGCAGAGGAACAGAAGATTTAGTAGGTGCGTCTCCACCGCCGCGGGTCACGCCATGTGACTGGAGCGCCCCGAGGAACTGGGGGCAGATGAAAGCTGGCAGCTGTGTGCTGCCTCAGGCCTTCGGAGGCTGCCAAACAGGGCTTACAAACATGTTAGCTCAGCGGCAGAATTAAAGCCCTCATTCGGGCTTATTTTGGAGCAAGAAACCAACGTGCATACAGAGAATGGGGGAAAACTTGCCCTGCAGGCTGGAGCCTAAGTACACCTTGACCTCTCCTCCCTGCAAGCTGCAGTATTGCAGAGCAGACTTGATGAAGGGACCAAAATAGCTTATAATTTGTACTGTCTTCCCAGTAACCTCTCCAGGTTCTGACAACCAGACATAGCTGACATTTGCTGCCCTCTACTTATTAAATAGGCAACTGTATTTTAAAAGCTAAAGCACTATTATTTTTCCAGATCAGCAGGGGAGTAAATCTGTTGCAGTTTAGATAAAACAGTTCGGCAATTTTTTCATATTCACATCTTGCTTGAAATGAATTCTTTTTTTTCTTTTTTTAAGTTGTGACAGAGTCACAAATTAAGCACTCTTGTTTCTCCCTGAAGATGACCCATTTTAGACAAAATACCACTGGAAAAAGAACTGGAAATTCAGTCTTCATGTCTTCCTCTAGGAAATCGATCTGATATATATCTACATACGTATATATTCAAATACAAGAAAGAATGTAAAAATGTTTCGGAGGAGGAAGTGTTGCTGAATGCATTCCTCCCTGCCTCTCACAGAACCTCTGGGTGCCATCGCTAATACAAAGCAGAGGCAAAGCCAAACCACCCTTACGGCAAACCTCGCACAACAAAGGTGGAAGAAAACTGTTGCCTTTGCTGTTCTCTGAGCTCTGCAGTCCGCGCACCCAGAAGCAGTTACAAACAGAGGGGTTGCCACCCCTTTAGCTACCACTCCCTTGTTTAGCGCAGCCACAAAATGCAAAAGCATTAATTTTTCCTCCAGACACAGAAAGAAAATTGCAGGGGATCTGAAGAGTTGAAAATTCCACTGTTTCTTTCCTGCAAAGGAAAAATCAGACAGTACCTCCAGAAAACTCATTTTACAGGAGAAAGTTTCTACTGAATTATTTTAGTGAGATTCTAAAAAGCTTCTTCCGGCATTGGAGAGTCCTTGCAGTAAGCTCATCCCGTGATAAGCCCAGGTTCTGTATACTTCTATTTAAGTAGTCCTGTTACTTCATAATGACAGACTGCTTGTTACAACAACCTATGAAACAGAGCTCCATTGCTCTGTATACCCATCTCCTTTTCAGCTTTTCAAAAAAGTAAAACACAACAGGTAAAGCACTATTTGTAATGGCTGTTGCATTGTTTTGAAATATCCTAATATAAACAAAGTGTGTTTCAGAACAAAGTTAAACTTCAATTTGCGAATGAGTCTCAAATCTTCCTCATTAGTTTTGCTGGAAAATCAGGTACACATGTAACATTTTGTTGGGAAACGTAATAAGTAAGAATCTAGAAAAGGAAAGCTAACATTTACAAACATAGGCGACTTATTTGTTCTGTGTTCCCAAATTCTAAGAGAACCACGTGGGAACCTTTCAGTAAGAAAAATACTGTAACTCATTTGCCTACATAGCTGCTAATGCCTCAACTAGCAGATTGCATCAGAGCAGATACATTTGTCATGCAAAGTCTAAGGATATCACAGTGCTGCTGTGTTAAATTGAAGACCTTTCAAACACCTCTTCTAGAACCACTTCTACCACAACACTACACACCAGATAAGTAATGAATAATGCTTAACTAGACAGTTTTCCTTCTCATTGCTATCTCCTCTTCTGATTACCTGTTGCATTTTTGTTTTTTGTTTTTTTTTGGGTTGTTTTTTTTTTTTTTTTTTTTGCATTAGTCCCCATTCGCCACGTCTTTCAGCACTGCTCATAAGCACTCAATACAAAGACTCAGGTCTGACAGGGGTCCTCATGAAGTAGCAAAACACATCAGTAGATACTGATGATCCTTCTTGTGCAACACATTCTAATTTGTATGCAACTCCAGCAACGGTGCCTAACGAAGTTCTAAGATTTTCTAGATAATAATTAGTGAATTAGCGTTCTTAGCTTATTATAGAAGGTATCAAATATAGAGTTAGGCTGTTAAGACAGACCATAAATTTAGCATGTACATAAGTAAAAGAGAATTTCATTGCATAATGCTAGTTACAAGCAGTCGCACAACAGAGCTTTTCCTTCATTTTTTTTCCTCTGTAAAAAGCAAACAAGAACCAGGTACTGCATGCACTAAAGTCGTGCATCACTAAAGAACTCCAACAAAGTGATTTTGAGCAAGGAAATCACTATATTGGACAGGATTGGATTTAATTTAGATTTGTGCTGGAATAATGAGGTAATCTTGGGTCAGAGCTAGGTCAGAAAGAAGGACAACAAAAATATCTAGTCCTTGACTCAACTCTAATATAAATTTTACCTAAGCAAGAATAAAACAATTTTACTTAGTTGGAAAGTATTATGGCCATTCCCTTGATTTCCTGGCTTTATTTTTCCTTTGCCAATTACTCAGTTTTCTGACTCTGTATAGCACAGGTAGCACCACACTTCACCTTCAGCCAAACACCTGCCATCACTTCTGCTCCAAGCTCAGGGAAACAGGCTGGAAGTATCATGGTCTTCAATTTTACCAAAAGAGTTCTGCTGAACAGTAAGACTACAACTGCATGAAGCTCTGAAGTACTTCAGAATTCATGGTGGGGTAATACCTTATCCTCAGAAACACAGCTGAACTTTGTCAATATCCACTATCTTTAAACTAATAAACTATAAATTGGTTATAGACAAATCATGTCTTCATCAGCTGTTCCTCTCCTGTTCTTCCTAGAAGCTCATATCAACTCCAGTTATCAGAATTTGTGACCATTATCATAATATCTGTTCATCAGAAGTAATCTCTGCTCATGAGTAAAAAATATATTTCACACAAAAGCCGTAAGTTGAATAACAGCAGGATTTTCCTGAAAGTATTTTAATTGATGACAGACAGGATTGCTTCTTTTTGAGATGCAAGTTCAGCATCAATATTTGAAGTCACTAAAACAACTTTATAACTTCAGGAATATTGCAGTATTTCAGTTGCAGTAATTCATTACTATCACATTCTTCATTACTCCTTTGCATCTTATGATCCTCGGGTGGATTACACAGCTAAATGGAAACTTAATTCAAACTTACTTCAGTTAAAATGCTCAATTTCTCAACAAAGGTTTTATAAGAAATCATTTAAGAGAAGATTGTTGCTTTTGAATACTTTTATGTCAGGCATGGTGCAACAGAAAACTTGAGACATCTCATCACAAAAGACACTGCATTACTTGTAAAATCTTTAAGAATTTTGTTTTTGCTAAGGTGAGAAAAAAACTTCACAAAACAAAATCCTTTTCATTTGCTTCTCGTTTCAGTAATGCCTTTTCAAAGCATGAATGACTGCAATAAACTATTTTATTTTTTTTACAAGAAACCACACCTATAGAGTTGCTACAGAGGTATTGATGTGGTGACAAGAAATTATTCAAAGTAAAATTGATTTTGTAATATAAGTATTCCATACATAACACTAGAGTTTCAGTACTTTCTCTAATAAAAGTCGTTCTATGATTTTAAATTTCTACAAAATACATCATGTGATCTCCACAATACATACACACTTCACTAGTGTTTTCAGATGAGAGAAGGACCTTATGGCTCTAACAGCCCAGATGTTATTGTGTACAAACCTCAGCAAAGGATGCATTTCAAAATCTAAAAACTTAACAGATAAGTCAGTTACTACAAAAGACAAGGAAGATGACAGCACCCAGGTGGAATGAGCACCACAATGATGTGGAGAGTATGGGAAAAGCCTGCCTTTGGTCTGCTTACACAAGAGCTGGGTACTCCCAAAGCTCCTCACCAGCGTAACAGTCACAGCAGCAACCACTTAAAAATCACTGTTAAAAGACTATTAAACTTTAGAAAAATGGGATACCTGCAAGGGTAAAAAGGTAAGTGGACAGCCTTCTGTCTCCCTGTGAAATTAGTAAGGCTTCCATTATGAGTATCAACGGGCTTCTGATTTCACTTGCATGGTTAACAAGTACATCTGAGAACAGATTCATCTGAGTGTTATCTAAGCTGATCTAGGTCCTGGATACACGCCCAGACATTTATGGTGTCTGGTTTAAGTTTTTATTATTATGCAATATTCTTGGTTGGTGATGACACAAAGATTTTAACCAAGTTAATCTTTCGGGATCAACGCACTCAGCTACTTCACTTTTAAATTAAAAGATTTTTGGCCAACAGATACTGAATATGCAGAAAAAATATTCATGACAGATAGGATATTTAGGATCTTACCTCCTCTGTCTTTCTTTCAAGTCATTCACATGATTAACTGCTAGGTGTTGACTCAATTATTTCTAATCTGGATCAATCAGTTATATGGCCTGTTTTATGCCCTATTTAATGAACCTTCTGAATGGAAATTAGAGACATTTTCTTTAACTTATATTTGTGACTTTCTATTCTTCCAGTCAGATTAGCATATTTTTTAAAACTTAATGTTAAAAGATTCAGTCATGGAATATGAAGTAGATAAATGATTCTATTTCTTACATTAAGTTATACTACAAGTTAAATATTTCAGAATTTGTTACAAACAATGTAAATAGCTTCTTGAAAGAGTCTGGATGGAAAATGTGTTTTACAAGTTTGTTAAGTAAGTCTACCATTAAAATCATGTAATGTGCACTGGAAAAACCATAGAAAGCTGGACTAATTTAAAAGTGTGAAAGAATGCAGGTGCATTTTCCTCCTGCTTTCACTCAAATCCATTTAAAACAGGCTAATGCTAAAGGAAAATAAGTCAATCAAACTGAAATAAGAGTGGGTTGCACTGACTTAACTATAACAGTGCTAATCTGTGTGTGAGCGAAACCTGACTATTTACGTAAGTAACTGGCTGTTACGTCTGGTTTCTGTAATAAGACCTGGCTCTGCAAGTAATGCCTCCTAATTAACTTCTTTTGTACAAGTTTTAGTTTCAATTTTTTAGTATTTAAATATTTTATGTAAAAATCGCTAAAACAGCTGAAGAGCCATAGAACTCTAATTACTAAAAACAGATACGTGCCTAAATTTCTTATGGTTTCAAGTATGTAGAATAAAATTAAACTTCAGAGAGAGGCAAGGTGCCAGCAAATTACACACTTTCATTAGAAGGGTGGGAAAAAAGGCAGGACTAATGTACAATAGAAGAGAGTGCAGCACTCAAACAAAAATCCTGCTTTTCTCTCTGCATTTACTCAAAACGTCTTAGCATTTCCAGGAACACTACTTCTCTAAAATCATAAAGCCTAAACATTTCTAATAAGATTATCACCAAACCACAAGACTTGCTATGTCTTCAATAATACCAGTATTACAATTACTTATAATGCATTTCATACACATGCTTTTATTCACATGTCAGCACTCTGTCACTCCCTCTAGTGGGTAAGAAATGCAGCTTAAATGGAAATACCAGATTTTCAAACAGGGGAGAGGTATTCCAGCAGCTACACCAAAAGCAAGAGCACTGGCTAGAACACAAATCTTCCATCACAGCTATAAAGAGAGCCAATAATTCATTCTATTAGAAAATGTATTTTCTAGCCCTGTTGTTTACTTTGCTGTCTCAGGTTTCCAGTTATGAAGAACTGCAATGAATGGAAATACTGTCACAGCAAGAAATGCACTTATTTCTAGCTTACTTTCATTTCCAGCAGTGTGGTAGTTTAGTCCTCAGCTCAAATGCAAGCCTTGCCAGCCAACAATTATTTTCCACATATTTTCAGAAGCAATTTCCTTTGCATATACAGGCTGCTTACTAAGCTCAAATAGTATCAAATCCTGTATCTTCTCCTACCAAATAATTTAATCTCTGTTTCATTTGAAAGCTTGACAATTCCAACACTGGATGGCTTTAAGTTTACAAGATTTATAATTACATAAATGGAAGGAGATAAATGAAAGTTAACTTGATTTTTTTTTTTCTGCTACATGTATAAAAAAATCTGTATATGTAACGGGAACTATAGAATACTGCCAAAAGGGAAACTAAACTGGAAGAACAGGTCAATAGAAAAAAAAGTGTTATATGCATTCTTCTGTATGTATTACCCTCTAATGTATTATTATTACCTTCTAATGCATATATCCAAATAACTTAGCTAGAGAAAAAAAGCATCAGTTTGCTCAATATGATGCTAATTTCTTTTTGATAGGAACAACTTTCCATTCGTAGATATATTTTAGTCTTCTTAATTGATTTAAGTCACAAACTGATCCTAAGGTGTAAGATGTCTCAAGCAAAGGACTGCCATGCTCATTTACAGCATATTAAGGTATACTAAGAATAACATATCAAAACTTGAAATTGTTTTATATTTGTTAGATTATTGTAATTTAGAACAATGAGTAAATGGTACACTGAACAACACTGTAATTGCCAGTCCTTCTCTGCACATTACTTGAAAGACTGTTGCCAGAACAGAACTGTTAAGTAACAAATTTCTAAGAAAGTGACATTTTAAAAAGACAAAGGCATATATTCTGCACCAAATCTAATGCTGCTGTCATCAACAACCCAACAAAAGCTAGAGCTACCTAAAATGGAAATGAAAGTGTAATGTATGGAAATGTTCTCTTATAAAATCTCCTTAGGCTTCACATGTATTAATGTATTAGTTTGCAAACATTAAGATCAAAGGCAAAGCAACAAATACATCCTAAAAAGTTTTTTAGTCAGATTTTTATTAACGATATACAAGTAGCAAGGCATAAAAAATTAATATGTTCAAGCCTTGAAATGTCAAGTGTAATGATCTCTAGCTCTGCTTACCTCCTTTGCTTTTTGTTTCAGTCTAGCTTGCTCTGGGTCCTCTTGCCTTGAGCGACTCTACATGTTAAAAAAAAAATGGGGAAAAAAGGTTAACAGATGGTTTAAGAACCCCTCATCTGTGGAAGTTAAAAGATAGCAAAGAAAGAGGCACAAGATACAAGGTGTCAAATATGTGATACTTAAATTCACAGAGGTGCAATTTCAAATGCACGGGTCTCACCAAAAAGACTTAAATATTCAGTTGTAAGCAGAATCTACTTGGCATTTAAATTTAAAAACAAACAGAACCAACACCTCTATGTATCTTTCAATTCTAAAGTTTCCATACAGATTTAAATTACTTAATACTAACAAATTAAAGCGTCTGAGAGCAGAACTGACACCTTTTCCCAATATCTATCTTTTTAATTTAATTGCCAGTGAGTGAGGGAGTTATTTTACAATTATTTACTGTTTGCAACTTTTTTTTTTTTTTTCAGCTGTTGGTAGAGAATGTGCTGGAAACAGTTTTAATGCTATTCCTCCAAACAACAAACCTTCTGAAATAAAGACAATACAATTTGTATGAAATTACAGAGGTAGATACACATGCAGGATTACACTTCTTTAATTGTACTTTTTGTCAGTATTTACAAGTTCCACAAAAAAACTGTTGTCCCTGGTACTTGAAAGATTTTATTGTTTTATTTCAGATTTAAATTGATGCTGTTTACATAACTCCTAAAAGAACACTTTCTTTACTCTCTCCTTTCTCTGCCTCTCAAGGTTGAAGACAGACCTGAAACTTGAGAAGAGTATTAAACTGTAAACCTACACATACTCATTTTTTTTTCCTTTTGTTTGAGTTTTTCGTAATATGTTCACAAGTGACGAATACATGAACCAAACAGTTGAAGATACGTTTTAAGGGTAGGCAAGATGTGATACTGTGGACATACCTGGAGAGTCTCGTCATCATTACGGAGTGAGAGTAACAATGACTGATTTCTCTACCCTTTTCTTGTGCTTTTATTTCTATTTGAGATTTTTTTTCTGCTAATATGGCACACACAACACAAATGGTAAAGTGTCAAACTAAACAGTCGGGAGATTTTTAGAAAATGTGCACTGTGCAAGAGTCAAGTGTGTTAGCTGCATTTTCCAGTGCTACCTACCAATGATTTTGTGCCTGTTACATAAAAGGTAGTTTGACAGGATAGTGTCTGTAGTAAAGCAATGAGATATCAAAAACTGTAGAGAGCTGATTACTGAATTAGACTCTCATGTTATAGCTATGCCAACAAAGAAAGAAACAACTTTATGTAGACAGGTTCCTTTGAAGTGTTGTGGTCAGACAAAAAGAGAAATGCAGAAACGCAGACAACCTGATCTAGTTACCGCTTAAAGAACAAAAAGACACATTCATTAAATACATGGATACGCCAGAGAGCTGG
The DNA here is from genome assembly GCF_019238085.1 of Lagopus leucura. Taxonomy (NCBI): domain Eukaryota; kingdom Metazoa; phylum Chordata; class Aves; order Galliformes; family Phasianidae; genus Lagopus; species Lagopus leucura. The sequence continues at coordinate 6,841,545 of NW_024962271.1, read as the reverse complement.
GACTCTATTTAGTGGAGCAATTACTTGGAACTTGACTATGTTTATACCTATTCAGGGTGGGGGGAGATCGATGAGTTCCTTCTCTAGGAGACGGACTTCAGTATTTAAGATCTAGGCTGAATTAGGGCCTTGCTCTGATGACAGTTCAATCACTGTGTGCCTCAGTTTCTCCAGTGTCGTGTTTGGGAAATCAGCTTTAGTTCTTTCATGACTTTTTGATGATAAATTTATAGGAGTACAATGAACTTCTGTTGCTTTCTGAATCTCACAGAGAAGGGAGTACAGAAATACAAAGTGTATTCATACCACTACATGAAGCTGAATCATTTGCCAAATGCAAAGCACAAGTTAAAAGCATTTCAGCTGAAGGAGAAAGCATGGAGTCCTCAGAGAATCAAGCTGAGACTTCTAATAATGTTACCAAGTTTCTATAAGAAAGTGACAGAATCCTGGAAAACATACCAGATCTGTGTTACATTCAGGGACACAGGGAGAAAAAAATCAAAGCAACAGATACAAAGTAACATCTACGTTTCCTGTCCCCATCAGTGAAGGAAAAACTCAGAAAACTGCAAGTTTTCTTAAAAAAGTGGTTTGTTTTTTGTTTTTTTTGTTTGTTTGTTTGTTTGTTTTTTTACATTTAAAGATTTCTGTGCTTTGTTTGTTTTCAGGAACTGACCAAATAAAAGTAGATCTGGACATCAGGATAGCAGACCTTTTACACAAAAAAATAACAAATTGCTACATAGGTGAAAACGAGCATTCAGATGCTGAGCGACATAAAAAACAGAAAATTCATCACTAATGGAGTTTTAAAATGCCAGGTGATGTCAGATATCAAACCCAGACTAAAAAGTGGGTTTAGAACTACTTTTACATTCAGGATAATGCAATGAGTTTCTGGTTATTCCTTTAACCCATATGAAATGCTCTTTTCAAGGAGCTCAAGCTAGCTCTTGCTTCAAGTAAGTAGAATTTCAACTTTATATTGGATGTGTCATTTCTGTTGTAAGTACCATACTAATAAAATTAAGGAATTTCAACTGTCATTTTCTGTTTGTTGTTTTTTGGGTTTTTCTTTTTCTGTGCACGTGTTTAAATAAATGCTAGTAGGGTTTTTCCAACAGATTGTTTAAAATAAAATGTGTTCCTGCAGACTGTCAGCTTGAAAATCAGTAAGCCAGTGAAATAAAAGCAGCATACAAAGATTAAAGTGTGTTAGAGGTAAAGAAAAAGGATTAGCAATAACAATTGCATTAATTCTTCATTTTATGATCCAATGTAACTCACAAAAGGCTTCTCCAATGCTGATGTAACACAGATTAAAGCAAATAGAAGCAAACGAAAATGTCAAACTTAATAGAGGTGGCTAGATAAGCTTTAAAAATGTCACTGGCTTCTCTTTACACTCCATTCCACACGTAAGCATCTTTTGCTTCCTCTGAAGAGTTTGAACAATTTTGCGGCTATTCAGCTCTTGCAGTGCCTGCATCTCTCCTGTTATTTTTATTCACCAATTACTTTAATACTTCACACTTACTTTCATCAAGCTGCTAGCTAATTGTTCCTTTCTTTTAATTCTACTTTCAATTTTCTCTACCAACTCATCTCATACTGTTGAGTTTGTCTTCCTTTCTCCTTTACCACTAACCTTCAAAAATCAATATGCTGCATCTCAATTGATTTGTAAGAAGAAAAGAAAGAATTTTCACAAAATCTTTTAAGCCACAAATGTCTCCTCCATGTTTCCTCTAAAGCTTCAGAAACACCCACCTGTCACAGACCCCCCAACCCAAACACTTCCAAAGAGTTCATCATGACTCTTTTCCTTCCCTCACTCTATTCTTCATCTCCATAATATCTGTAAATAATGAAAGCTGGATTTATGCAATATATTTTCATGTTGGTGAATAAACATCCTTAGAAGCAAGCTTGCTTCCCATAGTAATTTTAGAGAAACCCAGGACTGATCATAACCAGATAACATACCTTTAAATACATTAAATGATGTCTCCTACTGAGAATGCATCCACCAAGCCAGGTTTGTTAACATTTCTCCCAAACATAAGCTACTTTCATTAGACCAGACAGGCTGATATTTTAATTGTTAACAACGAAAGTGCTTTGTGTTAGAGAACTTGCTATCTTATTTATCTGAAAACTGCATAGATCACATTAGCTCTATGGAAATATCAGACTTTGAAAGTATGAAAAGTAGCACATGCTAAATGTGTGCATTCAAAGCATATTAGAAACATGGGGTTACATGTTTACATTTACATGTTACCAAACTAATGTTCCAAACCTCAGCTTTTCTCCTTGCTTGTGCTCATGAATAATGCCACAGAAACAGACACCTAATTACACACATAACAGTGCAGTTTTAAGAAGCGGACTTCATATTTCTTACAATTGTCTTACATTAGAAATCAAAAGTATTTTTAAAGGAATATCTATCCGACTTTGATGTAATAAGGCAACAATTATTTTTAAAGCTGAAGGACACCTGCATCTGTGCAGGTGAGCAGAACAACACTCCTTCTGGTGCTCTGAACCAGGACTATTATCCCATATTTTGTTGTCATTTGCAATGTCAAAGTTGCACTATTGTTACATCTTTTTCCCCACTAACAAAAAAAGGTTTCTCTTAGATTTTAGAATAACTGTGATTTTTTCCATCGGCTAAATCTCTGAAAAACTCTCAGGGTCTCCATTCCTAAATACTTGACTGTTGCCTGATCAGCAAAGTCTGATTCCAGTTAAGGTGCTCACACCTCTTCTCCCCCTTCCCAGTACATGTCCTGGGAGTCTTTAATTCTTCCAATTCATATTTTTTCATTAAATAAAGTGAAGAATCACAACTGCAGGTGCTGTACTATTGAGAGTCACCGCTGTGCCAACAGTTTCAATTTTAAACCTATTTTTCCCCATTGATGACATTAGAACTTCACCCACGGCTGTACCAGCTTATAACTTTCACTTTTAATTAAAGAAATTAAATTGGCAACATGAAACACTTTGCTTTCACATTAGCTTTGTTAATAAAAAGTGAGAGTTAAAAGCAGCATAGCTGAGGGTAAAACCCTATTTTGAGCTACGACCACAGTGAGGAAGATTGCAAGAGTGCAGGTCTAAAAGAAGATTCATTTTTAAAATCATTAAAATTGAAGTAACAAATTTTTTAAAATTGAGAAAATTATCTCAACGCAATAATTCACTCTTTGCTCTCCTCTCATCGGAATTGAGTTACAAGTTTCAGTTCAGAAAGTGCTTCATCTCACAAAAAGCTGCATTACATCCACTGTAGTCTCAGAAGAGAAGGAAAGGATTAAATTGGCATGACAACTGAACTCATCTCTCACTCAGAGAGATGGGCCCTTCAAGTAATGACAGGAGGTGCACGTGATAGCGCTGCGTAAGGGAATCTGCGCAGCCAAATTTCAACCATCTCTCTCCAATAAGAAAGCACCCACAAGGTAAAAAAGCACCTTCAACCTACTGCACTATCAAAATCTACATCATCCATAAATGCTGCTTAACTGTGCAAACACCACCAAGCAATTCTTCAGTTTGCTTACTGACACCGTTCACAGAATAAAGGCCACATTCCTATGATAGCTGTAGCTATATTTTAAAACCCAAAACTAGACAGGCCTGTTCTATTAATACAGAGCACTGATAGCAGACCACAAACTCCTTTCTGCTGCCAGAAATACTCCCGTTATTACACTCGAATCAGAACCTCATTCCATTTGACACACAACCTACATTTTCCAGATTTTGGAAATCGCCATGAAAGCAGCAAGGATGAATCACTATGAAAGCATCTTTTACTATAGCAAGACATGTGCTGTGTGTTTTCAGAAAGTCCACACACCACGTCAAATGTAAAGGTAAGCTCCTCAAGTTATTTCAGTCTGGCTTTTGACCTTTCTGCTGTCTTCAGACTTCCCTTAGCTTCTTTTCTGATTTCCCATATCAACCACCAAAGACAGATTCAAAAGACCTTTGCTTCTGCACACAACGGAAATAATGGCCAGTGGCTACTTATTAGGAAAACAAACAAGGAGAAAGAGGTGATTCTCCAAAATAGTTTATTTAAAGAGACTGCACTCCACATACGTGTATGTATACATACACACAAGATAGCCCTTCCCTGTGTCATTATTCCTTTACCCTATGATTTACGTAACAGGAAGAAAATCCAAAAGTAATGATAATGGAGGCAGCTGTAGCACCTCCCTGTACAGCTTCTGTATTTAAATCATCACATCTGGTGAAACAGGAATTGTTCCACCAGATGACAACTGCAGATCTGACAGTTTTGGGGACCAATATATCATCTTTAAGCACTATAATTAGAAAAAGTATCACTAGAAGGTAAATTAGAGAAATATTTTGGGCCACACATTCTAGGTTGGTACATGTTATTAGACATGATGCAAAGTCCTCAAAGTAGAAGTCCAGTTTAAAATTTTCAGGTGTTTAATTAAAAATAAACAGTATATTGCAATAACTTTTAAAAAGTTTCTGAAGCCTTACTTTTTTCTTTGGTCTCTCCATCTGACTTTATCTCTCGTCCCTCCCAAGCCACCTCCTGCAGCAAAATCCACCCCACCAGGGTACTCATGAATTCTACACTCATATCTTACAGTAGTAGCTGACAATACAGTTGCAGGTCAATCAGAAGACAACATTTCCTTTCTCAGTATCTTATTCTTCATGAACACGTGGACTTGGTTGCTAAAGAGGCTTCACAAACTAAATACTTAAAAAGAACTTTCACTCAGCAAGTTAAACCTGTATATGCCGTTTCATACTTATACAACAGACTAGGTACCACTAGCAGGCAATTTCAAAACTTCTTCTAAAATTATTCTGCTGAGTATCTTTAACAAACACTGCAAAATAGCATGCCAAAACAGGTACAGGATAAAAAAAATCACTGTCTAAAAGGCACATTAAGCAGCAGTAGCTTCTACATTGTTGGTTGTTGTGTTTTTTTTTTTTATATATATATCATTTTTAGATTTAAGTGCTTATAGAAAAATAAGCAGAAACAGAAATTTCATCTTAAAATCCCAAGGTTTCTAACTTTTAAATACACCATACTATCAAGGTGACAAAGGTGCCCTGATCTGTGAAACAATCTCTTTGCATAAGAGGTATTTCAGTCTCCAGAACCAGTTTAATCATTACCCTCTTTGCAGGCACAAATAGCAATCAGCATACCACAAACAGACATGAAACATTTTCTGGTCTGTAGCATTTGTTACCAGAGCAGATGAGGTAGATTTTAACTGTGTCCATTTAATAACTGCTTCATTGCAATTACTGCATCCTCTCCACAAAGCCTTCCATCTCCTCAAACAACTAAGGATGTGAAAAAAGACCAGAAAGACCAAAATCCTGGCTAAGGGTTCAGTATGTAGGAATTCAAAATAAAGATCACAAGAGCTCTCTGTTGATGTACAGAGCACCCTGCATTTCAGCAGCAACCTAGAGTCTGAGGAGATAACGAACAATGTATTGTTTAGAATAAGAAGTTGTGAGTTTGGCACAGCATGTTCAAATATGTTCTATGTGAGTTTTGAAACAGGTGGTCAATCCATGGGAACAGCACGGCAGAGAGCAGACACGTGCTCCAGAAAGGACAGATGCTATCATTCTATGTTCAATTCAAAGCTGGCATTTAACACTTAAATCCCAGCACCGCATAAGCACCTTTCAAAGGTTTCACAGTATCTTCAATTTCTCTTTCTAAACATTAATGCTGGTAAATCAGCATTTTTCTTCCACGGTTACTTTGTGGTTTTGTTTCTTTTTTGTCATACGTATTTTTTCTAGTATAAATTGTCTTTATGCCCAGCTGTCTGGTTATAAAGCTGATTTACATGTGCATTATGTTAATGAAAATGATTTCTTCAAGTCATGTAAAAGACTTCTTCAATGTTTTTTGGTGTAATTATTTGAATTCGCTCTATAATCTATTAGAATCAAACTTATTGTTAATGTATTTATTTCCTAAAACTCCCATGAAGTCAAGATAACATTGACTCAAGATATAAGAAAAAGAATCCAGAAAACATGGCATCATAAGTTTGGAAGTGATAACATCTAATCCAGCCTTAGATCAACTTGCATGTGACTTTGCCCAGTTAGTGAAATGCTTTTAAACTAAAGACTACAGAACTGTATTCTCTCAAAGTCCATTAAAAAAAAAAAAAAAAAAAAAAAAAAGAGAGAGAGAGAAGAGAAAGACTTCAAAAAGCAACAAACAAAAAGAGATACAGAGAAAGAAAGTGTGATTCATCAAGATGTATTCATTCAATGTAGAAAATTAAATACAAAAAAAAGCATTAAAAATGAAAAGTGTCTCTGCTTCCATCTAAACATTTAAAGGGCATATATATCTTCTGTGGAAAATTGTGGAATACCTAAAAATGTGAACGATTTTAAATTAAGAAAGAAAACAAATTAAGAAAAAATTAAGAAAGAAAAAATTAAGAAAGAAAACAAAGAAAATCCAGATTAAAAAAAAAATGAAAACAGCCAAATTGGGAAATATTTTTCTGAAATTAGCAAGTCAGGTCCTGTTGTTGGGTTGGCTTTTTTTTTGTTGCTGTTGTTTTTAAGTTTGCAAATGGAAAGGTCTTCTAATAACAGACAAAATTTTATCTCTGAACACTGAGTTGTGCTATATAAACTGTTTAGAATATACAATAAATAATTCAGTGAAAATGTAAAACAATGGATGAATAACTCAGAATAACTAAGGAATAAACTTATTTGTAGTTTGATAAATCAGTAATACAGCTAAAGTGGCAGTTTTGGATAGGAATTTATCTAGAGATATATAAGGCATTGCCTTCCATAATCTCCAGAACCCACCATATTCAGCGTTACATCTTCCTGAGAATGCAGGAGCATTCCACCAGCTAGGTGTGCTGTCGTTGTGGATAAACAGCATGATTTCATAAATATAAGGTGCGGTGTCAAAATAGAAATATTTCTTTGGTATATGCAATGCTTTAATGCAATGGAAAGTACAGCAACAATAATGGGGCGGCAAATGATGAGAAGCCCAAAGGCAGCAGCCATAGACGTAGAAATGAAGGAAGAAAATCTCCTTACCTTTGGAAAGCCTCAGGTAGGCAGGGATCTCCAGAGAGATGCCCTCACCTCCACTGTCAACTCTTAAATGAGGGCTGGGAAGGGGTGCATCCTGGCTCCACCCCTTCTGGTCACTCAGGTGCACTGCATGCACTGAGCTCCCCTGCATTGGCCCTGCCTTCCCACCAGGTGCTCAATCACTGCTTCAAGCTATGACTCAGCATTTCTGCTACAGTTTAAGAAACAAAAACTGTTCCAGAAACAGATTTCAAGAGATTAAGTGGTTGTTTGAAGACCATGAACTGCTAAATAATTTTTAAAAATAGAATAATTAAGATACCTTGGCAGCCTTTAGCAAGATTTCCCTCTCTTGTTCATCTTTCCTTTGCTTTTCTAAACGTTCCAACTGCTCAAAAAACTTCAATTGTGATCGGACATCTGTAGCTTGTTCATACCATTCATCATCCTGTAAAGAACAATATTTTATGAAAACAGGCATTTTCATCAAGACCAAGTGTATACATTAAAATCTTTCTACAGTACTAACAACAACAAAAGTATTAAGCTTGGTGCAATGAAGCCAGCCACCTACATACTTTTGTATTAGTTTAACAATTGCTAGCAATTTTCTTTTATTAAAAAAAAGTAACTTATTTCTAATAACAAAACATATTTGACTTACCTGAATTTCAAACTGGTTTGCAGTTTTTTATTACAATTTTCCTTCTGGTTTAAGATATCTAAATTATTTCAATTTTCTCCAAGAATACAATCACTAACAACAGTATCAGAATAACTTGAAACCCTTTTTTTTTTTAAAAAAAAGAGAATATTGTTTAATTATAGTGAAGAATTTAATAGTTGAATTCTTTAGTTGCAGGCTTAAGACAAATTAGTAGCTCTTCCCTCTAATCTCAGAACAGTTTTTATCCCTGTCTAATCATTATATTCTTTAAGTTAAACAATTTAAGTTTTGTGCTAAAATTTTTAAATGGCAAGTATAGAAGTATTAGTATCTCACACGGTCAAAGACAGGTATAGCTAGTGCAGATTCCTAAATATTGAAGCAATTTTGGTTCAATCAGCAGTTACCCTGGTCAAAAGAGAAGGTGTGAATCAACAGTCTTGGTCACAAAAAGGTGAGCAGAAACAGCTTAACAGGTGAGCCCAGCATACAAAGACGAATACAACTTTACACACAAATTCTATGACAGAGAAGACAGGTCTGGCAAGCACGGTCATCATCCCACTGCTCTCTATGCAACGAGGTAGATAAATTTGTGATTAAAATGTGCTCTGCACACAAAATGAACACAAAACATGTACCATGTGCTAAGAAAGAAAGCCGTGTCAAGTTGCATCGCTATATGTATCCAATAGCTTGATTTGTACACTTACTTTGTATGATTCCATGCGGTGCTGGGTTATCACTGTTACTTTTTCTATCACTGTTCTTAATCTGCTTTGTGTTGCATGGGAAATAAAAGTAACCACCTCAGCTGGCACATCAGTAATTCCTAATTTTTTAGCTAAAGCAGAAGAAAAGAAAAGAAAATTAGCTGACCTTCCACAAAAAAAAAAAAAAAAAAAAAGCCCAATCTGTAAAGAACACGAAGTCACAACGTTATTTTCCTGAGTATATAAATCCTTGATAGTAAATCTCTAAAGCTTTGGTGATAACATTCATTACCTCTGTGGTCACAATTTTAAGTTTGAGATAATCCAGAGTTGCTTCTTTACCCCTCAGAAGACACTGAGGCCTTACCAGGTTTAATCCCAGTATAGTGACAGAAAGTAGAAGATGAGGCAATCTAAGCTCTCAGAAGCAGCAAATCCTTGCTTTCAGGATCATTGCTGCAGCGCCCACAATCCCAGGCTGCAGCCCACAGCACACTGCTGTGTCCTTCAGCACACACTACTACTTTTTCTTTAAACAAACGTAAGCCTTAAAAATGCTTGAATATGTTCACTTGTGACATAATAATATGTACACAAAGCATTCCAGGAAATTAACTGAGAATATTCTGGAAAGTGTTTCCTGAGTGACTAATTAGAGCAGTCGTCACCTGTGGGAGAGAACTCCACACAAATACAAACCTGAGAGGCTTAAAAATGAGCCTGTTTTATGACGCATTCCTATCTTTTTCCAGCCAAACTCGAGGGTAAAAAACCATCACACGTCCGAAAAATGAAGACGAGGTAACGAGCAGCGTTCTGGCGTGCCTACAGCCCCGCTGTTTCAGCGGCAAGAGCAGCCGGCAGCGCTCACTGCGCCACCGGCGGGGCGGGACCGCCCTCCCGGCAGGGGGCGCTGCAGCAGCGCGTGGGGAGAGCCCGCATAAGGCGCACAGCTGCGGCGGGAACCGGCTGCGCCCGGCCGCCTGAGCTTCTTTTTTTTCTTTCTTTTTTTTTTTTTTCCTCCAACCGTTCTGTCTATTTAAATGTATATTTTATTACATCACTACAGCACATCATCCCCACGCTTCCCAGAGCTGAATTCTGTCATATATTTCTGATATTAATTTTTTTTTTTTTTTGTAATGATTCTTTGAAGTCGTTATCTCTTCAACTTAAGCTATCACTGCCTTTATACAGTACACGATACCTTAAGGACTTCAGCAGTATGTATATGACTTCAACTGATTTTTGCTTTGCCGCTAAAAAAATTCCATCTGTCTTGGTGCCCAATTTGTCCTCTGTAATAGAGATGGAGCTCCACCGAGGTTGCTGAAAGCTGAACGCATAATGGAAAGCAGACATTCCCATTAAGATCCCAACGCTGCAACTGTTACTCATGCAAATTAAGTCCTTGAAGTCGTTGGGACTATTCATGTTGGTGGGAGCTATTTGTGCCAGTCAGGCTTGCAATATCCACACCTATTTGAGCATGCACCACTTTATTATGCAAACCTGTAAGCAAAGCTATCAATCTGAAAATAATAAAAAAAAACTAGTCTGTATGATAAAATACAAGCAGAAAGGGAAATTTAATTAAGTAGTATCTAGAAAAGAGGTTTGAGATGGAAAATTCTGGCAGGTATTCTAGTTACAAGTAGGAATGAATAATTGTTACAATAATAATTCTTTGAATTTCAGCTGTTTCACTACAGCTACCCAACTTCTCTGAACACACAATGCTTTCATAATAAAGAGCTACCACCACCATTTTTTTTTTCTTTTTTTTCTTTTCTCGTGATAAAAGTTTTCCTAACTTTAAGCACTTTTGCCCTCAGTCAACTCGTCTACTATGCAGCTCTTTTTGCCTATTCAACTCTTTGGAACTTCATCCATAATGAAAGGATCATTTCCTGAGATGCCCACTTCCCAAAGAGTCATGTCCTAGGCCCTCCCCACCATTCTCCACGATAACCCTGTGAGATTTCCTACTCCTGAAATCCCTCCGAACAAGTCTTCACAATTCTAGAAAACTACCTGAAAGCCAATTATAAATGGTGGCCCTCATGAGTCTGTCCTGGGACTTGCCCTTTTGAATACCTTTTTCAGGGATATACAGGGAGATCTAAAGCACCCTCATCAAGTTTGCAGATGACAGCACAGCGAATGGAGCGGAGCTGATGGAAAGCTTATGGTGGGCAGTCAGCCAGCCATGATTCAGCAATGCATCCTGGCAACAGTGAAGACTATCAGTACAACTGGTTGTATCAACAGGAGGCAAAAGTAGTCAGTACATCAAGAGAGGTGACTACTCCTTTTCTTTTGGTCCATCCCACAGCTCAGTTTCAGGTACCCCAGTGCAAGAAAGATTGGAAAAATGTGAGTCCGGGAACAAGTCACCAGGGCTGGAACATTTGGACAATACAAGCAGAACATGAGCGGTCTTTATCTGGGAGAAAACTTAAGGCAGAGGTTATTTAGGAAGATTAATCCGGTCTCTTTATTGAGATGCCTGGAGTAAGGATGAGAAAAATTCATAAACTGAAACAGTAAAGGTTCTGACCAGACATAGGCAAGAATTCTTCATTAAGTGTTAGAATACTTTGCACAAAAAAAGCTACAGAATCTCCCACCTTGCATGTTTTTATTACTCAGATGAACATAATTTAGACAATCTAGTCTGATTCTATGATCCCTGCTTCTCTTGAACAGCTCCAGTTCCTTCCCGCAATCCTTGTTATGCCTTCTTACCACAACATCCTAGCTCCCTCACATGTCTAACATCACCCCCCGGCCTATCTTCCAGCCCACATTTATCCAGCTTGCCAGCTGGGCACAGCCAGCTCACCCTGAGGCAAGTCTGTACAAGAATGCTGATTGGCAGCTATCCATTCAGAAGAGCAAAGAAAAGAAAATTTGATTTTCCCCTCAATTGGAACACACAAGGGCTATCTAGCTGTTGATTTATCAATAAATTCAAAAGTTATCTGCAGGGGGAGAGAAGGAAGGCAAATAGACTGTTCCATCATCTAAGGCTTGCTTTCTTTGGAAAGCAGGCTAAAGAAGAAAGAATACAGCACAAATTTCCCCAAAAACATCAAGAAACCAGACTACAAAAAGATAAATGTATAAGAAGTCAACTCGTCATCCACAACATTCATCATGTGTGGAAACAACACGTTTTCCTTGCTCTAAATTTATACCAGTCATTAGTTCTGTTAGCATAGGACATCAGAAGCAGGGTGCATTCCAAAGCTGTATACTACATGAAGATTTGGCACACTACTGAAACACTTGGGCTATACTTGGGGCAAAGATGGGAAAATTACCAGCATGCTCCTGAAACAGTAATTTCATCTATACTTGGAAAGGTTGCCTAAGTTATACTCTCGTAAACAGGCATCTTTACAACCTTACTGATTTTCTGATTGAAGAAAAGTTTTGATTACATTCTTAGAGACTTTTAAAAACAGTTCTTATATTTTTCTGCTATATAAATAGATACTTCAAAGCAGTGAAAGTAGCAAAATGACACTATCTCATAAAGCCCAAAAAAATGCCAAGAAGTAGAAACTGAATCTATGCAAAAGTTAATACTTGTAGTGGTGAAGAAAAAGATACTAAGACTTCAAAATAGGAACTTACATCTCCTCCTGAGCTTCATCCACTCCTATTAATATTTAAAAAAAAACACACTGGAATTTTTTTTCCTTCAAAGGAAAATTATGCTGATCTTCAGATAGGAAATACCTGAGACCCACTCCTAAAGCACATAGTTGTTTTTTCCGATTTTAATTCAGAAAGGTTTACCTTCCCTTCACAAGAATGTTTGTGCAGACACTAAAATATGACAATAAATACGAACTAGATAGTTAATGTTTAATTTGATAGGAGAAAAATATAAAGTTATAAAAAATTTGTATATGCAATTATGTGAAAATACTTTATGTACTTAACTGTATCAATAAAGCATAAATATTATCATACACAGTTTATCTTGCCAACCAGCTCATGGGATAGCTGGTTCAATTGCAGATTTTTTTTTTTTTCTTCAAGTCCCAGCATTCTAGATTCCCATCTTAACTGCACTAACTGGTCATAGTATGTATGCTTACTCACATATAGACACACAAAATACAAAGAGAAAATAAAGATTTAACAAAAGAATTAATGTTGATCAACAAACTGCTGTCACATACCTTTGTTTTTTTAACAAAAAGTTGTAATTATTTCTGACTTTTTTTTCTGCTCCTTTTAATGTGCTCGAAGGTTGATACTGTGGACGTCTTCACTTGTAGATTCATAACCCAAATTGTGCATTATAAAGCAGTAAGGAGCTACACATTTAAAACATCATGAAATGCATAGTTTGAAAAAAATTGTTTGGTATCAAATAATACATTTGCTAAATTCAAACATTTTCAACATCAAGCACAATCCTTAAGCCTTTAAAATGACTTTAGCAATGTAATTCTGAATTTTTCCTACAGCTATGATAAAAACATCATCAAGGATGACAACAAAGATGGAGATGGAGCAAAGCAAGGCTTCAAGCTGTAATTTTAACCAATCTCTCCACTTGAATTTGAGTTCTTATGTTTTAAAAAGCATAACTAAGGTCATGTTTTTCATTCAAGCACTTTTGCCAGTACACTAGAGCTGTAAAAGACCATGAAGAAGCAATGAATGATAGCACGAACACTTCTATTCTTTGTGACAGAACTTAAGTCTCAATTGCTTCTCAGGGGTATCACTACAAAGTAGTCAGTTGAGTCACCTTGTCATATATGAAAAATATGAGGGTTCACAAATTAATACTTCCAAAATGAACAAATTTCTAATCTGCCAAGCATTTATAGAACAGCATAATAAGGCCTGTCTGTATATTAAATCTTAATTACATGTTTGGAAGCATTAGTAGAAAACCCATGGTTCAGTCAGCATTTAATAAAGGTCTACAACATATGAAATAGCATGCAAAGAAAGTATAAAAAAAGCACTGAAATATTTTCGTTACAAATAAACTGTTTTCTACTTAAAAGTTTGCAATATTGCAAGAGAATTTCTATAAAGTTAGAACTTGTATATAAGTTTCAAAAACCTTGAGGGAAAAAGCATTCAGCAATATTATTCTGATATTGGCATATGTGTCACTAGCACAAGGTTGTTTTTTTTCACAAACATAAAAGTGCCTAAACCTTGTCTTTGAAAACTTTCAGGTTCCAAGAAGTGAAGATTTTGAAGAGTGCTATTATCTACTTCCATATTTGAGGGGTACCAACTTCACTGTGCTTTAGAACTTTAATTATATTTTATTGATCAAACAAACCAAACTAAATCATAAGAATACTGTCCTATTTGAGAAGCAGGACAAAACACTATCGTTGCAGATAGGCTTTCAAAGAATCAAAAAGTTACTTGAATAATTTATACTTAAAGAGGACTGACAGGACGGAGATCAAAGATAAAAAAAATTATTTGTAAAACATTAGGTCTGACTGATTACTGATGTGATAAATTATTGAATGCCTGTATAAAATCTCTTTACATTTACACTTAAAACAACAACAACAAAAAACTTTAAAGAATTGGTTTTAAACGATTAAACAGCATATATTTAGGGCTTGAATTTGTCTCATCCTTCAACATAAACAGTGGGAGAGAGCCTATTTATTCTCTATTTGCTCTTAATCACAGGTCAGCCAAAAATGCAGAAAGCACTCACTGCTATCATCTTAAAATTAGAAGACACTTAAAGTTCTTTATGCTAAACATTGGCCACAATTGGAACCAGATTTCTTAGGTCCAGGCCTCATCTGCTGTTACAACACGCTCACATAGAGCAAGATGGAAGGAAATCACATAAATTCATCCTCCTTGCATCTGGGATATTTGTCTAAATTTCTATTTTACCTCATTTAACAGCATCAGATGAGGAATAATAAAACAGAGATGCATCTGGCCATACCTATCTACCCCATCCCCAGAGCATAAAAAGTACCTGACTGTGCCTTGGATTGCATCTATGATGAGCTCAAGCATTCTTCCTCCTCATTCATCCCAAACTATTCACCACAGTTTACAAGCCTGCCTCTCTGTAATTTTCCCTATCAAGGAAAGTAATGTTTTTGAAAAATTACCCCCTAAATTGCTGCAGTAATCTTCCAAACCTTTAAAATGATGTAATTCTTTCATTAATTTCAGCCCTTCATTTTAATAGCATGAAAGAAAGCGATGATTTTATAGTTCTGCTGAAGGTGTCAATCTCTATAAAATTAAATATCATTAAAAAATCAGGACCAGTTAAGTAGTCATCATTCAAGACTTCATTCAAGACTTAAGCTGTACAGAAACTTCTGATGGCTAACAGCTGACAAAAAAATGGGGAAAAAGTGGTGAGCAGTTCCCTTCTAAAACAACACAAACAACACCTGCAGGTCCTAAAACATACCATGTGTTCTCTACAGAATGCAGGTCATGAAATCAGCAGAAAGCAATAGGGACTTTGCCTAATACTATGACATCAGTCATTCTACACTCAGCAACAACATTTACCAGCCTGCCTAAACACAGTCAGGAAACAACTGTAACGCACTGAGAGCCCGAGGAGCCATAAAACAGCAATTACTGAACTTACTTGTCCCCCGTCCTGAAGCCCAACCTGATTAGACTGGGACATCTCCCACACAGCAGTGTCCTCAGCCATCAACACTGCATTCAAAACTCCAAAGGGAAAACTGGATCTTACACGTTAAGGTAGACAGTTGAGGATTGAACACAACAAAGAAACTGAGGAGGTTTGCTGGGTACAAAACACTCTGGAGTTGTCTGGAGGGACTGCCACAGCCCCAGACTACCTTTTAGTATTAAAAACAGAAAGAAAAGCTTGTTAAATGGAGCAATGAGCAAATAGTAAATCACTAGCTATGATGACGGGGATTAGGGATTCCTATGAGTATAAGATAACCTAGTGATCCCAGGCAAAACAAACAGTATCATGATTTTAGCTGTCATCCTAGGTTTTCAGTCCTTTAAATAAAAAGAAGCTTCACTTTAAGTCTTACTAAATAAACAAATAAATAATTTAATCAGTGTTGATTTGCTCTACTGTTAAATCTGTCTGGGAGATATTATGAGGAAAGGTAGAACTAAAGCTTTAGCTGCTTCCTTCACAAAATCAGCAAATCCAAAGTAGTTTGAGCAGGTGCCTCTGAGAAACTTGGAATCTGGAGACTGTTTAGGGAAACCACAGGCTAGGGAATGTTTTGTGCCAAACTAGAGAGAATTGGTGCCAAGTGTTTTGTGTTTTGGTAAGCAATTCCCTCTGGCAGGTATAAACCAGCATCCCTTCAGTGAGGGGCAGATGGCCAAGATACATTCCACAGCTCCAAATCAACCCTGAACTATCTCAACTGTAATGGAAAAGATTTGGTAAAGTAGCACCCCACACAGCTCAACATTATATTTGTAGTTCACCTTCACATAAACTGCCTATGCTAGAAATGACAACACTTTATCACAAACATTATTTACAAAGCAATGGAAGGCTCCACGTTAGTTACTTTAGTAAGCTTGTTTTTATAAGAACATTTTTCCTTTCATAGGATAAAATCTCATGAGCTCACTTCTGGATAAAAGCGTACAATATTCTTGAGTACTCAGGACTTGCTGGGGCCTAATGTCTTTTCTGTACTATTTCAGTACTACAGACTATGAGATGATTTTTCAGGAAGCAATTCGTGAAACTGAAAAATCAGTGAAACAGTTACTTTTAACTATACATACAAATAAACCCAACTTACAGATGAAAATCCTTGAAATACATAGCTCTTTTCAATGCAAAACACAGCAGAAAAGACCAGCCATACAATTCTAATGTAACTTAATGCATACAAAGTCTAAATAAATATTCTGAAAACTGTAATACTCTCTTCTTCTGCTTTCTCCAAAATAAGTGCCAACCAAATTATTTTAGCAAGGTAAGATTCACCTAAGACTCAATCTCTGCAGGAGAATGCACTGCAGAGAAAAGCACTCAAAGCTTTGTTGACATACTACAGAGGATTTAACTTATTCAGTACAAATTATACTATAGTGAACTTTTTGCATTTCTGCAATTGTATACAAAGTTAAGAAAGGTTACACTGAATAATACAGTCCAGCACCCATTCTCTAACAGTAGTAGTGTGAAATACTGCTGAAAAAAAAAAAAAGAGCATCCACATATACAACCATATACAGCTTAGAACCACCCTAAAGGACCTGTCTTACTCTTCACTACCCCTCAATGGATTTTTTTTCCATTAATTTTTCAAGTCATTTCTTGAACCTGCAGCATCCTAAAATAAAGGTTTGACAACTTAACTATTCACTTTTGTTTGTTTTGAACTGTCACCTCCTAATTTTACCTAATACCCTAATTCTTACAAAACTGAGACCAGAGTGAAAAATAGCTCTATTCTAGGGAGTCATAGCAGTATAATTATTTTAACACAACAGACACAGAAACAGCCACATAGATCAAAAATCCACACATAACCAGGCCAAAATGCCTATTCCCTATGCTTACTCAAAGCTATTATGCAAGTCAGTGAGAGTTAGAGCAGGGAAAAATATCCAGGAAACAAAAAGAATTACTAGGGAAACTCTTTAACCCTTCTTACATGATCAGCATTTTTTGACAAAAGTAATGCAGAAGTGAGAAAACAGAAAAGCCTTAAGAACTCTCAGCAAGAGCATAAGTCCAGGATTACAAACATGATTTTTTGGCAAAAAGAAAGAACTAATTTGAGAAGGGGTCTGACCTAAAATATTTATAACCAGACAATCCAGTTCCCAAAATTCTGTCTTTGAGCAAAGTAATTAAACAGCTAAAAGGCAGCTATTAATCATCCCTAAAGAGTATTTCTATAATCCTAAGCAGTTTGTCTTCAACGGAACCATGCTAGTTGCCAAACAGTATGATGTACAGGTAAGCAGAGGCCTGGAAAATGGAAGCGGTTGCCATGAACCAGGAAAGCACTAACAGAAAAGCAGTGCATCTAGTAGTAGAACAGAATACTTGGTATTCAGACAGACAGCAAGCCTGACAGCTTGATCAGAGTGGACAGAAAGATAATGAGAACTCAGAGGAACAGAAGTGGATTACAATTATTTTTTCCTTATTTTCTCTGTAACTAAACTGTATTTTATCTAATTCCTTGTGGAAGAAATAAAAATCTCAATGTCTTAAACAGAAGATGAAAAGATATTAAACCATTACAAGACCTCAGGCTTAAGTAAAAGAACAAAATGATTACGGGTTTATGTTAGGTGAGCAAGACATGGGAAAGAACTGCTATAAGAATGTCAGAAATGACAAGCACAGATGTCAGTATACTGTGACATGGTCCTTGCAATAGCAGAACAATCTAACTCACATTCACAAAAGGATAAAAATAAGTACCATGAAGAAGAGTTTGCCTATATGCTTCTGTTTTTTTGAAGCAGATTATGGAAATAATATAGACACTTTGGCAATTTAGTTTTCCTGAAGAAACTCTAGCTCTGACCCTATAAATGTCTCGTAGGTTACATGTCGGAAGAGCTATCACAGATGTTCACTGATATTAGGCAGATTAGTTCAACATGAAGCCACATCTTAAGGAGGCAGGATGGGTAAGTCACCTGAAAAAGATACATGTGCACAAAGAACACAGGAAATTATAAAAGATATCAGAAGAGTAAAACACCATAACCTGAATTTCAGTGTCAGCAACATTGTCTGTGTATGTCCAGGATTAGAGGAAAAGTAGTCAAGTTCAGGACATCTCACCATATTCACTAATTAATGCTAACTCTGTGTATTACTAGATCATCCACCACTACAAAGTGAATCCACATCAGATATGGTCATGTGATTTTGTCAAAACAGTTGTGTTTTATGTGGTTTATATCAGATTCATACATTCACATTATTGTGCAGGAACAGATGGTACCTCATCTGGCACAACGTCCAGCGATGCAGTTACCTCCTTGAAAACAAATAACCCTTTGTTATCAGTGAAATGTCTTTGTACTGGTTCAACACTTTTCAACATTTGGCTGTGGACTACTTTATTGAACACTAGACAAACCACACTAACACTCTTGATTATCTTAACCACTGAAAAAAACAGTCGAACTGTGTTATCCTGCAACATGGACTTTCTGTGCAGTAGATTCAGTAGCATAAAGACAACTAACAAATGCAATGCACTAAAACAGAGAGTGACATTTTTACCTGCAGAGCACTGAAATTTTTAAGTGCAAATTCAACTTATATGAGAAAGACAGACTAAAGATTGAGGTATTTCAGTAATTTTAAGAAACAAAAACATTGCAACCTTAGTATGAGCAGCAGGATTGCCAAATAAACATAATGAACAATCACTGCAATATATTTTAGAAACTATTACCTTTTACTTTTTTCCCCGTAAATGACCCTCGAAGATCTGCTCACTGATCAATGACTTCCTCCTCAAAGATGTTCCAACATGTGTTGAGTTTCGGGACATTAGTACCACCTCTAGAGCATGGAGCTTGCCTACAGGGATAATGTAAGTCAGATTTACTGCAATATTGAGTGGTTCTCTAAGGTTTTCTTTTTATTGTTCTTATTCTACATCCCATTTTTATTACTAGAAATCTACTTATGAGTTAGTCTTCATGAATGAATCTGGCAGAGAACGAATCTCCATGGAATGGAATTAATTTTACCCTTCTTTGCAGAGACTGAGAAATTTAAATCATTATTCCAGATACAAACTTATTCTGAGGCTGAGTGACAAATTACAGCTTCATTTTCTTCACAAATAATCATAGTTTGAACAAATCTTCATTTATTTGTTGTAGTGTTGCAGAACCAATTAGAGTAATAAAAAGAAAACCTTAGAAATACACAAAAAAAACATTGAACAGAGGCTGCCTTACCTTTCACAGAAAGGCAGACTCCAAGCTCTCAGGTGGTACTGAAGTTATCATCCCAACACATGTTGGGACATCTTGTAAAACAGGAAGTCTAATCATGGACCTATTAGAGAAAGAACAACAATACATTTTAACACTCTTCTGAAACACTTAGTGGTTATGTTTATTTGGCAACACTGCTGCTAATACTTAGATGGGAACTTATTCCCACCTTTTTTTTTTCTTTTTTTAAAAAAAAAGGAAATTGTAAATGCAAACAACATAATATAATAATATATAATATTATAACATGAGCAAACAATAAATTGCAGTACAGAACAACAAATTTGTTATTAAATATAACATAATAAACAAAATGTTTATAGATATGAACACTGATGAGAAAGAAGCGCACGACTAAATGAAATTTCTAGTAAATTGCTTGTGTTACACAGTGGGAGAAAAAGTCTGTACTTACTAAGAAAGAGATAGAACTATTTCATATGTCAGAATTTATATACATTTCCATATCTGTCATGTCTCCCTACCCGTCAATAATAAGTTAATAGGAACTTTAGAAAGTCAACATATTTGGCGTGCACAGTAAGTTGCTGTATGTGTTACACAATACCTAGCATTTTTATTTTTTTTTCCCTGGGAAGCAGCAAGTAAAGTCAGAGAAAACCCCACTCCAGGTACAGTTTAATTGGACTATGCATCTTGTTAGGACAGTGAACAACTTCAAAATTCTATGCTCAAGGAGAACAAGGACTTCATGGGCTGATTTGCACATTAGAACCACCTCCAAACACAAAAGTTATGTACACAGATATTTAAGGAGGCCATCATGACAGAAAAATGCTGTTGAAAAACAGTGGTATTAAAAGGAATATTTCAGTTTGAAGACAAATCAGCTTATGGATAACAAGTTAAAAGTCAATAATGAAAACAACTAGGATCAACAAAAAGCACACTGAAAACAAAAGCACATGTTTGCAGGCAATCTGATGGACCCAAATTTCAGTACCCACAACTGTAATCTAAGCAGCTGTAAAAACCCTCTAAAGTAAACCAACCTCAGAGATAAGTATACTTTTATGTTAGAACTGCTCCATATGTGAAAGAGCAATCATCAATAGTAGTTTCATCTCATTCAAACATGAATATAACTTTTGACAAATAAACAGATGAAACAGGGATGACAGAATGACTCTACTATTAAACTAGTAACAAATGCTTTAAACAAAGGCTCTGAAATGTACTGGCCCAGTTCCATGAAGGATATTCCAATCAGTTTTTAGGTTGTTCAACAATAAAAAATGCCCTCCAGAGTATTAAAATTATTTAAAATATATACACATGCAAACAACTCAGTTGCCAGTGTGATGTCACAAAGTAGATTCAATATACTACAGAATACAGAAAGACAGATGAGCTATTTGCTTATGTTTTAGCATACATTTCTATAGCAGACATGTAATTCAAATGTAACGGAAGAATCAAATAGAACACAATTAACATGTCATTAGACAATTAAAAATACATCACCAATAAAATAACAAAAAGGTAAATCTATGTGTTGTGTTGAACCTAACCCTACAACTACTACACTGGCAGAGACAGCAGAGACAGTGGCTTAAATCTATAAAGCTGAACTGCTCTGAGGCGCTTTTAAGAATGACTGTAGACCTAGGAGCATTTGGATTCAATGGTGCATTTACATGTTTCATAATAATTCACCTGCACCACTACTTGTGTTCTTGACTAAAAATCTATTTGGATAAAGCAAGAGAATCCAGTACTAATTATTGATAGGAAATGTCAGAGGTGTATGCTATTTTGCCAATGTAATAGACTTTTAACAATATATAACAATACTTGCTTATAGACATAAATCTTAATAAGATATCACAATTTAATAAGATAATACAAAAAGATTGATTTCTTAACGAAGATATAAAAATAATTATGAATCAATGTGAAATAAAACATATTTGTAATTCTTCAATACATTTTTATCACACATTCAAGTAAAAATTGTTTAGAAATACAAGATGGACACTTAAAATGGATTAAATATGGCCAAATCAGTCCCACACTTCTTACAATGTCACATTTGTAATTATTCTATTTATCCAGAGCTCTGTAACAACACAAGCTGAAATAGAAACATTGGGTGAAGAACACTGAAGGTGATATGAAAGAGAGAAGGAAAGAAACTAACTCAACAACATGCCAAAATTATGTTTTATTTTTATTGCTTTCAGACAGTTAATTTATGGTTAAGAGTCTCCTTGTAACATGACATTTTAGGGATAGCCATGGAAAAACCAAAATGGCATAACCTGGTTGAAGAGGACGTAAGAATTGAAATACTGCTGTGGGAGTTAATATTCTGCAAGCTCTAAGCTTGTGAGGATATTGTGCTCTGGTGACCACAAAATCACAAGCAAAGCTTTTGGAACTGCTAGCAGAGTCTTAGAGACCACCAATTCTCAGTAAAATGACTTCTCATATCATTGTAATGAGTGGAAATTTTAAAAGTAACCTGCATAAGAAAAGCAAACTTCACCCACCGTACCATGCCGGGTGATACCAACAAGACATTCACAAGGGCTTTTGCACACACAAAAAATGTACTGCACTATGAAAAAGTCCCACCTAGTTAAAACCAAATACAAAGAAAAAAAAAACAAACAGAACAGTCAAACATGAACTGCTACAAGGTATCCAGAATAGACTCCCCACAGTCTGGTAAAGAATAAGGTTAATGACAGTTATTTAGGTATTAGGCTGATAATTTAATTCTCACTGTATACAGTTCTTATTTAAATGCAATTCTTAGCTATCACCTGTTAATGTTTTACAGTATTTTTCCCCCTTTCTCTTCTGTATATGTTCCTTTCCATGGATTTAGTTATCACACAATATACATAGGATCACCTTTTTATCCC
Organism: Lagopus leucura; assembly: GCF_019238085.1. Taxonomy (NCBI): domain Eukaryota; kingdom Metazoa; phylum Chordata; class Aves; order Galliformes; family Phasianidae; genus Lagopus; species Lagopus leucura. The sequence continues at coordinate 6,819,157 of NW_024962271.1, read as the reverse complement.
ATCCTAAAGTCCTGATAACGTTCACTGTATTAAAAATATAGTATAGTCTAATTCTTCTCTGATGAGTGTCAGGAACAACATTGTAATTACAGTAACTCTTGAATCAAGGAATTTCTACTTTTACAGCACAGTTACAAACCACAGTTTCCCTCTTAAAACAACCTGCTACACCATACCATCTTATTAATTAAAGTGTTGCCCCTTTTGATAAATAGTGAACACTCGATGCCTAAAACTAGTTTCAAAAGTAATAAAACAATCCAGCATTCTTACCAATGAAGAAAGAGCTCGTGATTGAATTAAATTGAGAAGTGAAACATCTACAAAATTATTTTTCTTCTTTCTTTTCCGCAAAAAACAAACAAAAAAAACCAAACCCAAAATAGCTAGGATTTTTCAGCACTATTCAGCTTATCTTACTTTACTAATGGAGTTAAAGGCCTAGAAAGTTTTTGAAGTTTACACGCACATCAGTGCATGCATGAAGAATATCAGTCTCTGCCTCTGAACTTGCCAAAAGAAACAAGTCCTACAGCTCTCTGCATGTGTTTCATTGTGCTGTCCTGTCATACAGAAAGATCTGGGCTTAAATTTTTATGATCCTGTATGGAATAGCAAAAGAAATACATTAACTGCTCAGAAACATCCACTCTTGGTTTCACATCAAAGAAATTGAAACAGTTCACAATGCTGTCGTCCTAGAATAAGAAATAGCAATGATTACCAGACAGACAACTAGATACCAAATTGGATAAGGAAGCATGTGGAAAGTGGATATTTTACCATGAATTACCTTCCACTTACTTCCTCCATTTGGATGGATCAATAATAATATTGCTCATTGAGGTTTAATAAAAACTTTGGATGATAACAATGCCAAGTTGAGCGGTACAGGTAAGAACATACAATAGATTAAGAAATCTCTTTCACTATAACTTTGAGGCATTTGGCTGGTGGTTACTCTCAAAGACTGAGAAGCATCTGCTCTCGCTTTAGCAGTTTATATTCTGACTCCAGTGAATGGAAGGACAATCTCTGAAACACCCTTTGGGGAACACAGCTGAGCTGCTCGACAGAGCTCTTACTCGAAAAAGAGAGGAAGAGATTAACATGACAGAAAACTTGAAAGATCTAGCTTCTGAGAAGGGAGAGAAGAGCAGTTTCCTAACACTGTACATACCACAAATCTCTCTTTTACTAAAACATTAAAAACATGCCCTAGAACTAAAGTGATCATTAAATATGAATAGATATAAAGGTAGAAAATAAGGTCTATTTAAGTCATACTCAGGTTAAAGGAAGATGATATATTTTATCTCATTTGTCAACAGGCATAACAAAAGCAGAAGAATGAGGATTCGCATAAGACACTTTATTTTCCTAATGTGCCTGAGAAGGTCACAGCCTCCTGTGCTTGATCCTGGTGTGGCTAGGCACAGCAACACATGGTAAGACTGAGTTTCATCATGATCTTACAATGTCGTTATTTTAAGTGCCCAGTAGCACACACTACTAAATTTGTGTGGTCCCAGGCAATCAACAAATCTGGCCACACACAGTGAAAACCAAGCTTCTAAAACTTCAAAAATCAGCTGAAGGAATTCTCTTCTCAAGAGCCATAGATCCCAGATAGTAGCCACTAGTGAACCCCACAGACACTTTCAAAACTATAAAAGGCTTCATATAAAGACAAAATAAAGCTCTAAAAGTGGCTGCAGGAGATCACTAGGAGTGGCCGCTCTTTTGGATTCATTGCTTTTGAGAAGTAAATCCCTGCAGCTGCTTTTAAAAGCTTTGAAAGTTTCATTTCAATTATCAAAGCCAATAAAGCTTCAAAAACAGCCATAGGGATTTGCTCCTCAGAGGAGCAAACCCCAAAAGGCAGTGATGAATAGTGTGATGGGCTCTGCGGTTCTTAAAGTATGTACAGATTCCTGCAAGTCCTGCACTTGTAATTACAGCTCCATGTTGTGCAGCAATTGTTATGCCCAGACAGTTCATTAAGGATTATATGGCAAATTTATTACTGATTTCCCATTCTTTTTAACGGTCTCCATTTCCTTTTTGTTTTCTAACACCTGTATAATGCATTATACGAGCATCCTTCACAACACATTCTCAAACAAATTTCACAACAATCTTTCTGCCTTCCCATCTCAGCTGGCAATAAGCCACTTCACAAAATGTTGCACATATGCTTTCCCACGCTGTATCACACAATGTAATCGTCATATCATTTCAACATGATAACTAAAACATGCAGAATTTGTTTCACAGGATGGCTTCAACTAATTATAACACAAAAGCGAAGCTCAATAGCAGATTAATGAAGAAACTTGCTGTAACTGCAATATGAAAATGCTTTCATTAAATCAGTGAACATAAACGCAATATTTCAGAAATACCCTTCAAATCTTAAAACCCTAAAAACTTTAAAACCACGAGGACAACGATTCCCTACAGATTTTCACAAATTTATGAAAGTTCTTAAAAAAAAAACCAAAAGCTTCTATACACTTGGAGCTCTGTATCTTAAGACTTTGATGTACCTGAAAACATTATCAAAAATTATGGTGAAAAGATACATTTAGGTAACAGACGATATACAATATATTAATTTCGTATGTAAAATAAAATACATAAAGAGCATGCCTAATAACCTTAAAGCATCACTAATTTTGACTAATTATTTTATCTACTGAAATTTATAACATTCATTTTCAAATGACAGAATAAATAAATAAACCTTTTGGAAAAATACTACAAGAAAATCACTGTGAATTTAAATATATGCAAGCGTTAAGAACTGAATTATTGGTTTGCATGAGGAAAAAAAACTTTGACAGGTAACTTCAGCAATCTGTTACATCTTATTCACAGGTGTCCTCTGTGACCTGAACTACTTAATTTACCTCTCTGTTTCAACATTCTCATGTGTAAAACATGAAGAAGGATTGTGAGAAATAATTAATGTTTGCAAAGAGCTTTGAGATCCTTGGATATAAAAAACATGCGGAAAGTATGAAATATGAAAGGACCTATACAACATTTTTTCCCATTTGATATAGCTCAGCTACTTCTATCACAAAAACCTTGAAAGTTCAAGAATACAAGATTATGTAATAAAAGGCATAAGCTCTCTTATTTATAACAATCTTAAGTGCTAAGCATATTCTGTTACTCAGAACTATATAATGAAAAATACCAAAAAGAGAGGACATGTTTCTCACCCATTTCAAGTATGCGTTTATGTAGAGGTATAGCAGCAAGAAAGGGTTCATCTTTACACGACTGTATCTGAGTTCCAACCAAGTCAGAGTTGGTAGCCATAATTCGGGCACTTTCTTCATTTAGATTAACACCAGCCATAGAGGCAACATCATTGATGTCATCATCATCTCTATAATGAAAATACAAATAAAAAATAATTCTGCATTTGAAACACTCAGTTAAATACACACTAACTCCAGAGCATGCAATAGGCTTGCTGTCTGGGCCAACTTACGTCACAACTATCACAGTCCCAATTCTCACATGTCATATTCTAGATTCAGAATTAACTATTTCTTGATCACATTCAGAAGTCCCCACAAGCAGGGCCATTTGCCTGGAGTGATGGAGGTGCCTTTTCTTCATTTGGGAGTAACAACAGTGAATTCACAGGTAAGTTTGGTTTCCAAGCATCATTTAACTGTACAATACTATTTTCCCTAGCAACATACAAAAACAGTTGAACACGTCATCTAGTTTTAGAAAAATGAGCTGTGTTTCAGATGATGATAGCAGCATTTCCCAAGCCACTGTTTGCTCTGCAATACCCTTCCTAACATCTTGACAAAGGACTAACTGACAAATGTGTGTTTCAGAAGACAGATCATACCGGTATCTCCCAAGCATCTGTTATGGCCTACCTCTATAAGAGATGGCTCATAACTGTGGAAACAAACCATCTGCTTTCAGCACTTTCTGTTTAGGAGCTATTTGTGACACAGACACTGTATTTGAGTGTATTCTAGGAATGACTACACAACTGTTGAGAATACAGATTTGGAAAAAATCCATATACATCCAACTTCAGATTTCTACTGCGTAAAACAAGCAAAAGTTTAATTTAGAAGATTTATATAAAAACATACATACGTGGCCCTCTACATGCACTGGAATACTTAGTTTCACCTGCTAAAACATCTCATGCCACAGTAAAAACCAAAAATACAAGTAAGGATTAAGAACAAAAGTAACAAGAGGAATCTAGAAATCCATGTCTTCCCTGTTCCCCCCCCATATTCTTCTAGATATCTACCTCAGAGTATCCAATTTTCTTGGAAGACTTTGACAGTTTAAGATATTGGTTTTGCTTTCTTTCAAAGGAAGAAGGGATTTTTGCCTGTATAAGCCTGGAGAAACATGCTGAATACCTGAGGCTTAAAATGGCAAATTTTGCAATGATTGTCAGAAAAAGTTTGTTACTCGCACAAGTCAGCTTTTGTTGTTTTCCACAACCGCTAAGAACTTCATTTCTTCTCCAAAGTGAAATTCCTGAGGATACTGTCACTTTTCACAGGTTTTTGTGTTGGTTTTTTTTTTCTTTTTTTGGTCTTCTTAAACTTCTACTTTGATTATCCTGAGATTCCAAGTTTCACCTTTTCTTTTTGGTAGGCAGTATCAGAAAGGCGATTCTTTTTTTTAATTTGAGCACAAAATAGGAATTCACAGAAATCATGAAAATCAGCACAACAGCACTTACAAAGAAGACTACCAACGTAACTCCTGGACAGAATTATTTCCGGTCAACTTACATCAGTAATTTACTACCACCAAGTACATTTGTTTTTATTTTGCATAAGAAAGAAGATAGATGTTAAATATTTTCATTAATCATCATTAGCACTACAGATTTTCCAGTCCGAGGGTGAAATTTCTATCAATATCCTCTTTTACTTTGAGGAACTGCAACACAAAAGAGAACTTGGTTTCGGATACTGACATAAGCACGTTTGTATACAAAAGAGGGCTTGCGTCTTTGCCATACCATTTCCTAAAAAAGTCAACTATCTAACTCTACGTGTCTTCAAAAGTCATTCTGTGGAACAAAGATGCCATCCAGTGGTTGACTAAATTGATGATTACTGTCTATCTTTACTTATTCATCCAGCACGTTATTTAACAATTTCATGTTTCCTGGTAGAAATGACTGTGCTTATATTAATTACTTCCGGCTTCACTGAGCTAAAATCTGAGCCTTATTAGATAAATCTAACATCCCAATATGCACACTATTTTTAAGTAGGCAGCATGGGTTTTCAAGCTGTTTTCAAATGCAAGGTACATTTCCTCATCCTATATTTAACCTTTTTCAACACCTCCTTTCCCCCTCTTATTGATGAAAAAAACTCACCAACTACAAAGAGCACCTCCTTGAAAATAATGTTCAGAAAAAATGAAGCATTTGCACAGTTTTCTAAAACATACTTCAAAGATTTTGTTTAAATTAAGACATTAAGAAAATCTGGAGGCATTTTACTTATGAATAAATCTTCAATGTGTAAGTGCATAGTAATACTTTTCCTCACACACTTTGAGCTCATGATGTCCTAATCTCCAATACTGAACTATTCTCAAATAAGTTACGTAAAATAATATAAAATACCACCTAAAACAGTTGAGATAGCATATGCCACTGATTCCTCACTTTTTCCAAAGTAAAATTTCATGTTTTTATAGCAGTCCATGCACATACGCAAAACACTAAGTCTACATATTAGTTGAGCAGAGATCAGCTACAACACTGGATAGAACCTGTCACTTGAAATTACAGCAACAGCCACTACTGTATTACATTTTAAAATAGCATCACCTTCACTGATGCAAATTCTATTATAATGCTTATTCTGACTGTCATAGGTTTTTGAGATTCATCCCTATCAGTGCTTTATCATACAATCCATCCATGAAGTCTATGTTGGATTTTACCAGTGACAAGAAAAAAAGGATGACAAAACATTAAATTTGCAATCAGCACTTTATTTTTTACAAATGTGGAAAAAATACAAGCTCATCTCAGAGCCTGAAACGTTGATCTGAAAAAAAAAAAACCTTAAAATTACAGCTTAAGTATACCATTCTGAGGTGAAGTTATCCATTTAACACTGCATTAGCTTTCTTGCTTTCCCAAAACAGCACACTGCTTGGTGTTTTATCAGATATATCATCAAGCATTTTGAGGTATTTTGCCAAAATTAGGTTATTAAACTTTTATTTAAATAAAGAGGCAAAAAGAGACTTATCTGATTCAGAATGCATGTCTTCTAGGCAGATGAAAGAAGACTGAAATACAGTTGATTATTTATTCCAGGGTATACTCTATTTTAAAACATGGCCACTCAGCAATATAAAATCTAAGTACAAAGATAAGGTTCAAATAGTACCAGTTATTTCATGGCATGAATTCTCAAAACAAAAAAACAAAAAAAAACAAAAAAAAACAAAAAAACCCCCACATCACTGAGGTTGCAGAGGTAACTATGGGCTCCAAAAGGTCATATACAACTTCATATTACTGCCTCAGAAATAGTAAGGTTCCTGTGAAAAAGAAGGAGCATCAGCCTAACTGGCACACTCAGGTAAATGATCATCGTCACACACATTAAAGGAATGGTTCTGCCCACCTCTTGCTCAATTTTAAGTACAATGCCTCTGAGCTTTACTCAGTTCTGTTAGGAAGCGATAGGGCAATTCCGGAGTACAAATGCTTACCTCTGTCCTTGCAGACAGGCAGAACTGGGCAAGTTCCTGGTGTAACAAAACTGCTCTGACTCAGAAGCTGGAGTAGCTGACCACCCAAAATCCCTTCCCACTAAAATGATTTTGACTTAATTTCAAGGGAAACAAATGCTTCCACTTTTTCTCTATATTGGCCACAGTCTAAACTGCAGGTAATAACTACTTCAAGAGCATGCTATTTTCATTTCATTTTTTTTTTTTCTGTATTTCTTTCATTTCATTTTTTCTGTAGTATGTAACATTGGTGGAAGCTCTAATGTTTCTAAATGAGACTGGTGATGCACACAGCAGCTGCAGCACAACATGTAGGCCCCCATGCAGACTTCAAGAAGCCATCTCCTCCATTTCTCCTCTACTTTCACTTTATTATGGTACAAATATAAGACTGGATATTTACTATAAAAGAAAAAAATATTACAAAGAATGAAATTCTAATTTCCATTCATTTATGTAGTAGAAAAGTCAACTAAATTGAACGGTCTGTATTTTCTACTTAAAAATGTAGAAACAATAAATTTTAATATCAAAAAAGGTGACGTAAAATTTCAGATTTACATCATCTTTGAAGCGCAGAAGCCTCAGGGCTCAAGATTGTACGTCATAGAGCAGCTACCACAATATCTGGTGAACTTGTGTAAGCAGACATACAATTAATTAATCAATGCTGACATTAGAGGTTAAGCTGTAATTTGTGACATTTCTAATTGCTACATCTCTCTGTAATTCCTTCCACTGTTTCCCAGTCTAGAACAATACCATAAGTTTAAGAATGTATGACTACAAGAAACCAAAAATAGCCGAGTTCATATTTCCATTTCTAGTGACCAACACCTTCCTCACAAGAGTAAAAATAAAGAAGTAGAATATAGAATAATGAAACAAATATGCAATAATGAAACACTAAGGGCAAAATAAATTTATACATAACACAACTATTTTTCAAAATTCTTGCTTTGCTTTAGATGCCAGTTTGCCTTCTGGCTAAAAACACATTCTTCACACACGCTGGGAATGTTGAGAAAAACTAGTCAGCATTCAGAGGATTAATACAGATCTCCAGCTCTGTGCCTTTAGGCTTAATAGTCAGACATCTATTTGTCCTGAGGAGAGGTTAGGGGTTGAAATGCAAATATGCAAACAACTGAATTCTTTGTTAAGATATCAAGGAAAAGCTTGATCTTTGCCGCTGTTTAATAAATCCCTGCAATTTTATGGACTTATTTAAATGCAGTATTGTGTCTTACTATTTGAAGGAGAAAACAATGCAAGGAAACAAACACATTCATTCTGACTAAAATTTGTTCTCTAGAGGAAAAATGACATACACCCTTGACAGCTTATTTACCAAACTCACTAAAGATTTATTGATTTATCAATCAGTGCCTTGAGCATTTGCTTCTCCCCAAGGGAAAATTAACAATTCCAACTAACCTAATATATTCTATGTATAAACTAAGTGAATGCAAGAATCAATCCTGGCACAGTTTACAACATCCAGTTAAAAAAAAAAAATGCTGTCCCTTTTGGTGTATGTAAAATTGAAAGCTATACTAACGAAGAATAAATGCTCATGTTGCTTACAAACATAAAAAATACTTATTAAGACAGTACAATTGAACCCATAAGACATTTTAAATCATTTAAATACTCAGTGGGAGGCAAAAGCATTGGAAAATAAAAAATTGAATGATTTTGCTTCTAGATTAATACTAAGTACTACTATTATTAGTTGCAATACTGACATGCCTCAAAGCAGAGATATTTCACTAAGAGCTACAAAATCTCTTCTATTGCACCTGAAAAAGTCTAAGCCTGCAAAATTAATTACTGGTTTCATGACATCAGAGAGCAGCACACGAATTCCTGGATTTTCATTTCCTTCTGGATTATTTTGTCATTTAGCAAAGAAACAGGAAGAAGAAACTGCTCAACCATTACATGCACATTAAACGTACTCCCATCAGCAGGAAAAAAAAAAAAGACAGAAATCAAAATGCAATAAATGGAAGACCAGTTTTTCACTACAAACAGCTAACATACCCAAAACACACATAAAAAAAAAAACAAAAAAACAACCAACCAAACAGGAGTTTGCAGTATGAAAGAATTGCAAATAGCAGCTCAACGCACCAGTGCTCCTGCGCCGAACTTTGCAGCACCAGATTACTATAGAAACTCACAGAATACCGTAATCTGCCACAAAAGTAGGCACATGAAGAAAAGATAAAGCAGTGTTTTCTTTTCTCTTAAAAGTACACATACACATAGAAAACACACTAGTAAGAACAAACAGTGTTTGCAGGCTGCTTATGTGGAGATGGCTGCAGCTTAGCAGTCATCTATCAACAGGATGCCTTGTCATTACAATTAGCATCTTCTCAGCAAGATTTATTCCATATGAACATTCAAATCTCATACATAAAAGCAGTAGTGTATTTTTTAAAGCTTCATATGCACAGTTCCATTTGCCAGAATTTTTACTGAAATGCACAGAAGTGAAGGCTTTATTAAACAATCTGAAGCGTATTTAGAAAAAAATTTTCAAGACATGTCCCACCACTCCTTTTTTTTCTTCTCCCAATACAACTAAGTAAGAAAATTATCATCCAATCACAGTCAGAAAGCCAGAAATTATTGTAAAACACTGCCCTCTGGTGTTAAACCAATTCTGAATTTTATTTAAGACCCCCCCTCCAGCCACCCTCCTGCAATCTTTTTTTTTTTTTTTTTTTTTTTACCTGAAAGAACCACCTCCAGGGTCATTCAGCTTGTTTTTCTGATTTGCAGAGACCTGAACACCAAAGCCCCCAGGACTTTTGCTGGCTTGTATTGTTGGTGCCTTCCCTACTGTGCCTGAAAAACACCAAGCGATGTTATTATGAGCTGTCTTAGACAATTTACATCAAAGAACCTTCTGTCCAGGAACTAAATTTAACTGTCTGTAAATTGCAAACAAAGGAAGTTATTATTTTTAAAGATTACACTGCTGAAGAAGAACAATTTTAGACAAAATTTATATTAACATTACAGTTTGTTCTATATTTACAGAATACTGAAGATTCTCCATACATGAAAACCGTTGGCCAATGTTGGTTATAACACACACAAAGGTTATGTGTCTGCAATTGCCAGTGAACCATATTTCTTTATATTCTGCACAATATATAGAAACATAATTTCAAATGTTCTTAATATAGATGTATTAAGTCAGCCACTCCAGGTATTAACTATGCCTTTTACATTTTCTTACAGTCATTTTTGATGTGTTGCTGAGTTCAAAATGTTACTTTAAGTATTTTTAGATATTTATACTGTACGTAAAAGAGCCCAAACCATTTTAAAATTTGACATACCCTCCCTCGTAAAGGTTTTGTTTTACTTTCTTATTTTGAAAATGCTTTTATAAGTAATATACATCTGCTTCTAGATTTTATAAGACTCTCCATACAAAAAATGGGATTTCTAACTGAGCCAAATTGTGGTGTACATTCAGCTTGTTGTGCAACCAAATTAAAAAAGATATTAATTCCTGCATGACATTTGGAAAATCTAATAAAAAATAAGTTTATGTTGCTAATTGGTAAATCAATGAGCATAATTATTAACTGTCACTAGAAAAGATCGAAACAGCATTTGACTCAAAAAGTACTGAAAATGAAAAAGACTTACTATGTCTTCTTTAATATTTAAGATTTTAATACATGCTTAGCTCAGTTATATTTTGCCCATTTCTCTTAACCCTACTTCTATGTTGGCATGTGAAAGTAATTAAGTCATGTGCTTACTTGACTTAAAGAGACTTTTTTTTTTTTTTTTAATATCATTCAATTGTATTGAGTTACAAACTGTAGTATTTAAGACTGAGAAGTACATGAAAGTTCTTCCTGCACATCTGTGGATCAACTGCCTAAAAACGGCATGGTACGAGCCTTAGCAGAAATAAGCTATTCTTCATTGATGAATTCTAAAAACCACAGAAATTCTGAAATCACATCTATCACAATAAATCCTTTAAAACACTTCTTAGCTGAAACACTAGCTGTACATGAGCCCTGCATTCCTTTTTTTCTTTGCAAGTCTTCATCTAGGGTAATATATGCTCTGAGAACAAAACTTAATTGACAGTGTTCATTCAGTCATTCAGTCAAGATAAAAATATTTTTGCTTGAACCCTCAACATTAGCAAATACAAAACAAGATTCATGACTTTGAGTTCTAAGCCTGGGGAATAAAACTACTTTGTCATCAGAAAACGTAAGGTCTGTGAGATGTCACAGATAGCATCATTTCACGGCCTGGTCCATTTATCTATTTCAGATTAACTGATTGAAAGGGTTTTACTAAGTGAATTGAAAGGAAAGAAATTATATAACAATAAAAATGAGCAATCTCTGCTTTCAGCAGCAAGTTTTGAGGAAATTGAAGCGTGTTAGCCTTGAAAATTACTGTAATGGCTGAAGTAAGGGAACAGGGGTACTTCTCCAGAATAAACACTATATTCCTTTGTGGCTAATATCAGCATTTTCTTTTCCACAGATGATAAGTTTTGACACCAAAAATTAAGGAAAACATACAACAACAGAGCAGTTAACTTGTTGGTTGGAGGAGAATTATACATCTGCATTGGAAATTTTAAAAATGTCTCATTTTCTTTCATCCTATTACACAATTTTGCTCAGATGGATCTGACAAAATTAATGTAAGTTTGGGGGTGACACATAAACCTTACAGTTTAAACCACAACAGAATGTGATTAAGGAGTTAGACTACAGTTATGGCTCAACTAACAATTTACACTATGGCGTATGGAAAATTAAAATCACCTGTGGGTCTAAATTTTTCATGAGATTGGTAATGACATACAGAGTCCATCAACACTGTATCCTTGCTTCAGATTGCAAGTAGCATGATTCTGAGAAATAAGCCCACATTTTGGAACTCTTAAGTTTCTGGCTCTGTCTTTGCCTAGGTTAAATAGCTGCAATGAATGCTATGGCTAATTACTTCACTCTGGTTCCATTCCTCCATCTGAAAGATTCAATTCACAGATATTTTGTACTGATAACTGTTTTGATAAAAGAGTGTGACTTTTTCCTTAAATAATAATAATGTTACTTCCCCGAGTGCGGATGCCATTTACTAATACAACAGTTACTAGAGTCTGCCATCTACCTATAGTATAGTTTTGAAAGCATTACAGTTTGTTCACATGGATGCTTTAATATTAACATAAAACGCAGCACTCTGTGGAAGTCAGATCAATTCTGACATAACCATCCTTGAAAAATAATCACTCTCCACAAAATTTTACTACTGTAATTTTCTAAACCAGACAATGTTCTATTCAAGTATCTTACCTTTTTCTATGGGAATAGTTAAACCAGCATAAAACACAATTAAACTGGTGTTTACATTAGAAAATTTTAACAATACATCACAATCAAAATGTATAGTTATCTGGCAGTATGCCATAGGCATTTCTTAGAGCTGTGAACACACAGGCAGATTTTTCCCCAGACATGGGCTGCAGAATATATAGTCTTCACAATGGGACATCTTTTAAATTTCCGTTCTGAATGCTTTGTATGCGTAAGTAAAACAATGTAGTGGTAGGCTTAAAAACAGGCTCGTAAATAGGAATAAGCTCACTTGGAAGTGCAGCTTCACATGAATGGGCCTTTGTGAATTTTTGTCTTCCTTAACCCAAACTGCCAGTTGAGTTGTATTTCACTGGCCAGTCAATGGCTATCATGAATAAATTTGTGAGCTGAATTCACTGTTTGTGGTGATGCTGATACTACGCAAATTTTTCACGTACTGCTCTCATTCACAACTTAAGAGACAGTATACTAAGAATAGAAATGAAATCAGTCTTCACTCTCAGACATTAGTCAGAAGTGAAAGTGTACACTCTAAGACACTAAATACTCTGTTAATAAACTCAGGACGTGAGTGCCAGTGCTATCAAGTAAATGCCTTTTATGACAAGTAAATGCGTATCTTTCTAACCTGGAAAAACAGCCTACAAAAGGAATACACTGACAGCTTGGTCTCCTTGTCCATTCACTGTGAAGTGAACAAGAAATCAACTGCTACTGTGTGCCGTTTTTTGGTTTTTTTTTTTAATGTTTCCTTTTCCCAAAATGAGAAAAATGAAACAAATCTAAACAGGCAGCAATAGCTTCCATGTGCACTTAAGTTTGGTTGCTGTTTCATATCCCAAGATGATAAACTCTGTATTCCATTACAAATCCTCAATCATCTAAATCCCCATATCCAAAACGATACTCTTCCATGTAATTATACACCAAAGCTAAAAGGCCTAGTGGTAGAAAGGAACAAAAGGAGATTTATTAAGAAAAGAAGGGTTTAAAAACCCGCTTAAGAAGTGGGATGCATCAGCCAGACATCCACCCACCTGTGCACAAACCTGTCAGAAAGTTGTGTATACCACCAGACCTCTTTCTCCCCTGGCATGTCAGGTTGCTGCAAACTATCTCTGACCTCACCAAACAGTAAGCATACTGGCAGAAAAAAATCGTGTGAGTTGAGAAATTTCTCAAGCTCCTATCTTGATCTCTGGAGCTATAATGTTCTGCTTCAAGAGCAAGAGTTAAAGTGGGATGATTAAATTGAGGAATTCTAGAAGCTTCAGGAAAAACAAAGCATTTCTTTCTTGGCCCAAAACTACAGTGTGCAATAGTAAAAGTCAAGTTCCTTACAGCTGAGTAAGGAACTAAGCATGTGCAAGCTGAGTTCTAAGGTAACTCCAAAACATTTAATTGTGTAGGTCTGAAATGTTCAAACTGCAGTGAAAACATGCACTCCTCAGCCAGTATGAAGTAAAAAAAAAAAAGTCAAGCCTGCTAACGTCAGCACTGTAAGTTTTTCCCATGCTACTAGTTCGTAATTACAATAAAATTCATACACAGGTAACAATCTCACTAAAACATTTAAACCCATACCTTGTGGTCTAATGGTCTGAGTTATTACCACTGGCATCCTAATCTGGGTAGTCTGGCAAGCAGGGTTTCGTTTCACAGTTTGAGCAGATGTTGACTGGATAATCTGCTATTATTAAAAAAAAGTATACTTATATTATACTCTTTATACACAAACACACACAACGTAAACATACTAACACCTGCAGTTACTAATATAAGCATATGGATCTCTACAAGCACAACCAGCTAGTGACAAAAGTCATAGTCATGTAACGCATGTGGTTGTGTGTGTGTGTATATATACATATTTTGCTGTTATGTTAAAAAAGAAAATAATATTTGACACAAATGTCACAACCTTCATAAAAATGTGAGGTAAACATCAAAGTTCAGACTTTTGTCTTCACAAACTTTACTAGCAAGAAAAGTATTTGCAGAAGAAAACTGCAATAATTTTATTGGTATACATCTACAGCAGTTAGGTCTCTCACTATAAACCCATGCTTTTTAAAGAAAATACATACTAAAAGTAAAATCCAAAATATTACGTTCCAAAGTCAGATGTACACAAGAAGGGAAAGTAATGTTTTGGGATTATTATTTATCTTTTCAATTTTAACTGGATGTTCTCGTGGTTTTGTTTACTGAAATTCTGAGGTCCTGACCCAAAACAGAAACTGGGTCAGGAACTTAGAATTCAGCTCACATATGAATTGAAACAAAAAATAAAATAATAATTAAAAAAACCAAACAAACCACTGCAAGGGTCATTTCTAAGGATAGCTAAAAGAAATCAGGGACAAGGTATACATAGACATAATGAACAAAAGATTCAATGACACACATGGATGCTGCAGAGAGGGAAAATAAATCCATAAACAAACTTTGAAAACAAAACACAGGCAGATAGCTGCAAATAAATTACAACCACAAAAACCTTGGAAGTCATGTGCTCTTCACAGCCACTACTATGTTAGTTCCACAGCATAATACATCCAATTTCTGAATTACAAGTCACTGTCTTCCACCATTATTACCTCCAAGAAGACAATATGCAATGTCATGCACCACTACACGAAGTGAACAGGAAAAAATGCATCTTTATTTAGCATCTCTAGATGTTACTCTTATAAAGTATATGCAAATACAGTATTTAGGTGAACAATGAAAGACTAAATCTCTGACTTCAAAGTATGCTACGGAGAAAAGGGAAAGTATATACACATATATACACAGATATGCATATATATACACACATTTTCAAATGAGATGTAAAAGTAGAGAATAAAATGAGCTGGGGAACAGACAGGCCGTTCCATCAACGGGAACCAGGGCTGCCAAATCAAGAGGTGAAAAATACAAACAGGAGAGGAGAGTAGAGCAGGAACAAGAATTTTAATACAATCTAGAGAAAAAACAAATAGGGGCATTTTCAATTAAGGAAATTGCATTCTGTACACCCTAAAATATTAAAAGCTGTGAGATCATAATAAACCTGCAGATGTAGAAGTATTAAAAATTTCTAGCTTGCAGAAAGAGAAAGGGGAAAAAACAGTTTCAACTGTAGACACTGAAGGAAAAGCAAGCATTTGGAGTAAGCACAGAAATGGAGCAAGTAGACATAAACCTACTAGGTCAAGACAGGCAGTGAGTAAATAACAGCACGCAGAATAAAGGAGCTACCAAGTTTCAAACTAGAGAAAAATATAGGCAGTAATTGAAAAAGAGGGAGAAAGTTTAATTAAACTCCATTTTCAGGCACAAAAATTTCCACATACAAGTATATTTTCATAAGGAGACATAACAGACCAGAAGCAAAAAACTGGTATTTTATAGAAAAGGAGAGTGTCACCACTTCTACAGTGATTTCTTTTATTAGATGAGTCTTCAGAGAATAGTGAAGGAAAGCAGCCATACCTTAATTGGCCAAAAGTCAGGCCAAAAAGGAAATGTGTGTGACCTGTGGATAGAAGTATCATCCAGTATTACGATCATCTGTTACTAAATTCTCTTTCTGTGAAGCAAGCAACCTCTAGAATTCAAGATCAAATTCTGCTTCATTTGATTAATATTTTCACGCAAGTACTCTACAAAGTGGGTCAATTAACACTATTAAAGACAGGCTAGTATTTAACATTTAAGATTATGTAAATAATGACATCTTTACTATTAAAAAAAACTAATGAATATATTTTGAATGTATTAACAAGTATTATTCTAGGATCTCAGCATACATAAAAGTGCTGAAAGAATAGAAAATGACTGAGAAATAAACTTTTCCACGGGGCGCAGATCAAACTCCACATCTTCAGCTCTATATTGAACCTGGTCAGCAGCAACACATTCTCTAAAAGGAAGAACTGCACTTGAACTCAGAGCTTAGATTTCAGTTTCTATATGGTTTTATGATATATTTCAACGCAGATGTGATCTTCAAATCTGGCAGCAGTTAAGGAACAAACATTACCAATTTGTTTTTGAAACAGAATGTGCAACTTTCTTTCCAGACAAATATAAACAAAGAACATGGTAAAAACTGATGAATCAGAGGTAGATTACACTGCGTGAAAATTTACAAACAATCTAAACCAGTCTTCAATTACACTAATTTAAATTGTTCTAATCCTCTTGCCTATTTTCCCCACAGCGTAAACATTATTGTTTCGTCCAGAATTTGGCCTGGAAAATGTAAGCAATGAACAGGGTGCTGGCATGATAATCTAGGAGATGATTTACTTCACCAATTTTACGTTTCTCACAGCCTAAAAATATGAACATACCACATCTAACATTACTGATTCATGTGCTGAATCAGTTCACAAGCACCAACATCTTAAACTAGACTGATTCAGAAAATAGAGAAGTGGGTGTTCTTAGTAAACTGAGGTTATCAGAGATGGTACTTCATGTTTAGCAGAAGGGGAGCTCTTACTGCTGTCTCCAGCTACCTAATGGGAAGATGTTCAGAAGACTCTTTTGGTTAGAATACAGGCCAAGAAAGAAATGAACCAAAGCACATAAAAATGGATTGAAGTAGAAAGATGGCAACTTCTGTTTCCCTTCTATCTACATGAGACATTCCAAACAAAAATGAATGCTAGTACATGCAAACCATTAAAAAGAAAATTCCTTTGAGACAATGGATTACAGCTCACAATTAAAGGTTTCAAGGAAAGGAATTCTGCAGATTTCAACAATCCAGGTGCTTCTCTGCAGATGCATAGGGTCACAATGACCTGCAGCCTGTATCTGGACTGGAAGTGCAAAATTAATCTCATCTCATTCACACAAAACAACACTTTGCAACAGAAGCATCTGATCCAAAAGCATAAGCATACAATATAGCAATAAAAACTAACAACAAAGGAAACAGAAGCCTCTGCAAAGAATTGAACAAAAGTAAATTTCAAAAATAAGTTTTATACTGAGCATTTTTTCTCTCAATTAAAATTAATATTGATTAAATTTTTTTTTTAAAAAAAAGTACTGTGGAAGGAAGAACCAAGTAAGCTACTTGTTCAAAACGCAGAATGGCTATGGACTGATATGACATACATCTTCACTCATGAGTAAACACTTGCTAACTCACTTGTGGCTATGCCACTTGTGATTTATCAGTCTCCTCGCTCCTGAAGATAAATGTCATATCAAACCTCAGCTATCATGTAATCTGGCAGCATTAACTTAGAATGTTCATGCTTTCATGGGCCTAGAATTCATACTTACCATTACTGAACATGCTGTAATAGTAAAAGAATTTCTCAACAATGCCTCAAAATTTACATACACGATTACTGTTTTCCTCCCAGACAAAAAAAAGAAAAATTCACTTTTTGAAGGAGCACATAATTTTTAATGTTAAGATGACAATGCTGCTCCAGTGAATTTTCAAATAAGCAACGAAGTAAATAAAAACAAATGACACTGGAACACTTGTCCCACCTGCCCCCCAGTGTAGGAGGGCTATTCTGAAAGTAATGTTGGCCCACGATGGCAGAGGTAGATGTTGGTGTGGCAGTAATTGTTGAGCCTTTCTGCCAATATTGAATTCCTCCATGAAGAAAAAATGTCATCCACCAACACTCATTGACATTTGCTGAACATTTATGGGGCCCAAACAGAGGATGTGAGCACAGTGAGGTGGTGGGTGGTGCATTTCAGTAGTGGCAACAGTGACAGTGAGTCACCTCCACTGGTGCAGATCTCTAAAAGCACAGCATGCAGGCTCTTGATCACTGCTGGTGAAAAACACACAGCTGATGACGGTGACAACATCAAACAAATAATGTAGATGAGAATTTGCTATAACATTGTTACTGTGCTCTTAGTATCTGTTACAGTTTCTGTGGAAATAAATAGCAGCCACTACTTTAAGAGCAACCTACTAAAAAGTCACTAAGCTGTATTTCAAGCAGGCACACAACTTTCCAACTATAGGTTTTGTTCCTACTGAAAGATCACACATTTTTATATAAATTTTCTCGTACACCAAACTCAAAACTTGCAGCTAGGTATTTATTAGTTCATTAATATAAACTACTTCTACCCGAATAGACATCTTCTATTCTTCCATTTCTAAGATGCCTTGTATACAAGACCAGAACAAAATCATTTCCTGTGAGCACTGAGAAGTGTACGAATTACACTCATTTAGAACCAGAACTGATGATAGGAAGGCTTCAGCAGAGATTTAAAACAAAGTACAGCATCCCCACATACCAGGATGCTTATTCTGCCACTGTATTTTATTTGTATACTCAGTTGCTCTCTCTTATCTTCTAGAAGAGTCCAACTAGACCTGCGTAGTCTCTGTTACTTTACATAATTAGATTATGTAATTAAATTTGTTTTAATTAAGAAGAAACACTTCAAATTTCTTTCAGTTTTTTTATCATATAAGTTTAGTAAGTGGCTTCAACCTCCAGAATACTTCTTATAACATAGTAGCAGCACAACACGTAAGGTGCAAATCGAACTCCATTATTCAATCTACTTACAGCTTCAACACTTAAAAATAATCTCTATCATTCACAGAAATCAGAAAAACACCTAGAATAAGATAGGCAACGTCTCCATATATCAGCATATAAAGAGCTTTTGCCTACTAAGGATACAATTTAGACAAACTTTGAACATTGCACTTAGAACAATTACAAAAATTGATTGCTAGCTTATCTCGTTAGTGCCTCATTAATAAAATATTAGCCCAAGACTTATCCACATTTCCCCAGCTAGCAGTAGCTACTATTTCTAATAGAATTATCTATCTCTTACAGAACTCTGATTTGTCATAGTTTTAGAAAAGGATGCACACCTTAAAAATAGAAAAATATAATCCCCTCATTCATCTGTGTCAGCACTATAGATTTTAATGATTAAGTCTCCTTTGGTGCAACCTACATTGCAAACTGAGCAGTATACAGAGAAGTCTCTAGTTGTGAGAAACCACAGTATATCAGAGAGAAGTATCACCACATTAGAAGAGCCACAAGCTGCGTGAACTAGCCCTATGGACAGAACTTACCTACAACAGGAAGTGAAGATGACTGTGATTTAACATCTCAGCATCTTGCACAGTACTAGGCTCACTATATGTATAGCAAATCAGGACAGTACCAGCTCGCACATCTTAGCCACATTGCTGAGTTGTACGGACATGCTCTTTGTCTTACACTAACTTCTATCTAAATTATCAGCAGGGATGTTTCGTTAGCGATGAATAACAACATGTGAAGACAATGCAGCTTTACCTTCAAATGCCTCAATCCTGCTGGAACACCTTCTTAGACAATTCATATTGTTTTTCTGGAAATAATAAAATTCTGCTTTCCCATCAATTTAATGTTTTTTGTTTTAAAACAGCAGAATCTTACAAAAACAAATCAGATTAACTTCCGAATGAGCTTTCCAAAAACACTAAGAGATGGACTATCTTGATCACTACTAAATGCAGAGGGACAGTTTTTCACTGACTTTAAAGAACATCATTTACCTAAGATAATGCTTTTAAACAAGTCCAATCTGACTAATGTAATTCGAAACTGTAATATGAGGTGCTCTGAAAGACTCAATATATGCAACAGTAAAGATAAATATTGCATCTTTCCAAAAGTGTCGTGGACTATCTCCTAACACTGACCCCTTTGTAAAACAGAAAAGTCAAAAGAAATGAACAGCTAACAGATTATCCATTTTTTAAGATGACAGCGGATACTGTAACTGGCTGGTTTGAGAGGATCTATATTCCAAAACAGGCTTGCCCTTCTGCAGCTGGACAGTTTGCATAGCCAGCTGGAACTCTCTCCAGTGAGCTTCAGGCTTGGAGAATCTGGAGCTCAGCCAGTTTCCTTCATCAGTGCTGGCTGCCCTCTGGCAAGCCAGCTGTAATCTTCCTCTTCCGGAAAACTCCCAGGCAAGATTGCCAGGAGCTCTTTGCTGTGCTCTGATTTTGGGGAGCACTAGGAAGTGTGAAGAGTGTTATCATTATCACTACAAAAAAAGTCAATACTTACAAACAATTACTAGCGTGATATGAGATGATGTTGGGTTGTCTGCTTGGCACATGAGCTGATGGCTGTTGTGGAATATAGGATTTTTTTATTCAGTATCTCCTATTATCTGATGCTGCTTTTGTCTGTACAGAACTAATCTGAGGGACATTAAAAAGTGTTTGGTTAATGTAATGTTTGGTTCTATTAATCGGTTTTGTTACTGATAAATTGAAAACAAATACAGAAACCAAGTTCTACAGTAAAGCCGACAAATTTTCATTTCTTATGCATTCATTCTCCATGAAATATTTTCTACAAGTATTAAGCATAATTTTGCTCCAGTTTGCCACCTTATGAAAATAGAAATGCCATCTCACGTTCCTAGTAAGATTAAAATTTATTCCTAGAATTATCAGCACCTCACAGACTGAAAATTTCCTTTGCCCATTAGACCCATTTCCTCAATGCAGTTGTCAATTCCCTCATGTTGCATATGTACATTGAATGACAAAGCAGCTCTTCACACTGTTAGTCTCTACTCCCATTAATGTCACAATTGCTTGCTTTGTGTACACACAGGCACATTGGAGAGAGAACATATGTGAATGTTAAGACCAGTCTTACAAGAATTTGCATTTATTCCATTCAGAAAATATTCCAGAAGAGCTACAATCATAAGAGAAAATCTCCATGAACTTCTCTTTGTTTGACATCAGTGTTTCTCACAGGTGAATGTAGCCTGCCTAGCAGTCACAGGAGTGTTCAGAGCGAGTTGCAAAACACTGGCAAAGGTAGTGCTAGCTAGCAGTGGCTTTGCCTTAGTATTGTGACACGAGAGCAGACTAGATGTACCAGCCACAAGCATTTATACCTGTAAGGAACCTGCTAGCTGCTGCCAGAAATTTGCTTTCTGCAGGTCAGAGAATAATTTGTACACCTACTGCCTGTAATCAAAACCAATTCCTTTTCCCCTACCTTGAAGAATGAATGCTGTTGTCAATTCATTCTTACAAGATGTAGACAAGTAGGAGCTAAAAAAGTCTAAGGAACACTTTTCTAAACAATAAAACAGTCCAGAAGAGGTGGAGAGAGAACATCTCAGAAAAAAAATTTGCACGGCTGGATGGAAAGCAGTCAAGTTAAGGTGCAAAACATCCACATCTTCTGTGTATTACAAAAGCTGAAGCAGGGTGTCTAAAAACCAAATCAGATGTTCTTACACCTTAAAACTATGCTCACAAAAGACTGGTAAAATTGTATTAATTTCACTTTAAATTTAGCAATTTAATTGTCAGAAGGTGCAAGGTTCAAAAGACCACATTTTCAAACTGTGTACTGCCACTTTTAGATTAAAAATAATGAATATTCTCCCTCCACGCCTCCTAAAACCTATTTCCTTTACAGAGCCCATAAATTCAAGGATAGAAGGTGTTACATCATCATACCTGCATTTCTGAGTCTAGATAATATTCACTGTTCCAGCTTGACACACTTTCTGAAACTTGTTCATTTAATTTTGAAACCTAAATCAAGTACTTTGCTCACCCATACATAGAAACTACAGACCAAAATTCTCACATCTTTGTTTAGAAGGATGATAATGCCTGTAAGAACTCAGAGCCTTGTTAAAAACTCGAACTGTGTTTTAATTACAAGTGTGCACACCTTCACAAGATCTTATGCAGCAATAAGATAAACTCATCATCCACACTATAACTGAATTTGCTGTTGCCCTATTGGTAATGCTTCTGCAATTAATGAATCTTATCATGTAACACTCCAGTCTGCGCAGCAAGTTTCAGTAAAAGAAAGTACAGAAAACATATTGATATAAAATTTTATAACTACATATAGAATAGTTAAAAATGAGCTAGTGAATTTTAACGTACTAAAGGAAGCAAAGAAACATACCTAAAAATTATACTCTAGCCTATAAGTCTTCTGTTCTAAACTGGTAATTAATTCAAATTCCACTGTGATCATATAACATCCACATTTCAGGAAAAAAGGCCAAAAACATAGGCTTCTCTTAAATTTAAGACATGTTAATAATGTAATTTAAATTAATGGCTCAGCACGTACGTAAACAACCATAAAATGAACTAACAGCATGTCATAGATTATTATATAAAAAGTATTTCCCAAACAAATTGAAATAACAACATTAAAAACTGCTATTTAGTCTGTATGTTACAGTACCTACCAGTTGAGAACTCTGATTTGACTGTACCACCTTAACCTGAGGAGGCTGCACTGTATTTGATACAGAGACTGTGCAAATGTTGTTTGGTTGCCTTATTCCTATTGTCTGCGTTGTGACAATGGAGGAAATACTTCCAGAGGCAGATTGAGGTATAACTTGTGATAGCTTGGTTTGTTGAAGCGACTGCTGAGACGGCTGTCCTTGCAAAACTGAATGTTGACTATTCAGTAAAGATTGTCTCAATGCAGGTAGACTTTTCTAAAAACAGAAAGAAAGTTTATGAAATACCAAATTTACCAGATTGCCTAAAATAAAGTCTTCTGAAATTTGCTGTAAACCTAACTAAAAGATTACATCTTTTTTCCCCAATTGTACAATCTACTTTTTCGTGAAAAACACAAACACATAAGACGGAAAGATCAGTTTATAATTTCAGTAAGCTTTCAATTTATATTTAGTAACTGCAGATTCTGACATGCCCCAATTCCACCATTATGGTAAAATATAATCCTCCTTCCCAAGTCAAGACCATCTAGAACTTGTAGCTTAGCTCTCTGGAAGGGCGAAAAAATGGGAAGAGAAAAGATGCAACAGTAGCAGCAACCTACTTAATGCTAGAAGTAAGCTGCACCTATTTACTTCTCCTGACATGCCTCCAGTACCTAGAACAAGATGATTTAACTGTTGATGCCCTACAGCAATAGTTGTTTACTGTATTACTACTGATCTAATGTATTCTGACTGCATTAGAAAAGCGTACTATTGTGTGCTTCATGTTCAGACCAGTTCAACCAAAAAACACAGCTCCAAAAGGCTATACCCTACCTTCACAAATAAACTTTTTACTTTTTAAGTGGCAGTAGTGTTCTTTTGAAGTGCTATCCCCCAGGCAGCTGAGGAACACAAACGTTTAACTCGAGCTATAGCCCTTTCTACATTTCTAATATTTAAAATTTAATGTCTGTTGCCAAGAAAGGACTTCAAAGAAAAGAAAGAGTTAAAACTGGTGTTCAAGCTAGAAGCGGCTAGAGAATAAGAGCAGAAAAAAGAAAAGGGTTAATGATAACTTGAAAAAAACAAAAGCAAGGGCAAAGAGTTCTGAAGAAAAGATGAACAGAGAAAAAAAAAAAAGGAGGAATCTTCTCTAAACTGAGAATTTTTGGATGAGAAGAAAAATGTTTTCAGAACAATCGCTGTGGCTCTGTTAGAGCATAATTACGTTTGTACGTGTCTAATCTTGCATATGGAAGCTATTTTAGGTAATGCAGGAAAAAAAAACAGAAGTTAAATTTACCCCTACGTTTATTACTGCAGGATCAATAAATCTGTTTGGAATCACATTAGAATTTCTATATGAAACGTTGCAGATTACAGGCAGGATCAACTTATCAGTTATTCCCATAGCATTATCCAGTTTTTCATCATTGCAATTACACATTAATTGAAAGTTCTTGATGTCTCAAACTTAGATTACAATAAACAATATGGAGAAAGTCTAATTATCTGAAGCGTTCTATAGACCTTGTAACTCCTCCAGTGGACATGGTGTACTTCACAGAAATGGACTACGCAGAAAGCTTAATGCAAAGAAACACTACAGAATAAACAACATATAATTTCCAAACAAATCAGTAACAACTTTTATGAACAAATCTGATTAATAAATTGTTCTAGTTCAAGGCTACTCAAGCAGTAAGCTCCAGATCAGCTCTAAACCACACATAAATTTTGCTTAAACCTAAACCAAAGTCTCAAACCGGAGATCTGCCTCCTGTAGGAAATCCTGTTTTCTTACCATCCTCTTGACCTGCTGGGTGCAGCTAACTGGAGTACATAGCTAAGGCTCCCAGCCAGGAAGGGAACAAGCAGCACCTGGCTGGCCTGACAGAGGTGGGTACTGCATAAGTTTCAGCTGAGCAGATTTCAGGAAAAGTCCTTGCCACAAAGTAAATATTGAGTATGCTTGCTTTAGACAGGTGAAATTAATTCCACTTAAAAAAACTATTCTCTAAAACTCAAAGCGCTAACATTTCCACTGAAATAAATTTATCTAAACAATATTCACATTACCTTAAGGAAAGGTACAAGATATGGCTGAGGAGATGATTTGAGTTCTGATTGGAGGCGGCCTGTAAATTCTTCTGGATCAATCTTTGCATCCTTGGAGGGGAAAAAAAAGAAAATAATAATAATTTTAAAAAATGTATAAAATCATCAACAATTCAGTTCTGTTGTTTGGTTGTTTTTTCAGATAATGAAACCAAGTTCACGTATGTTAAAATGTCCACACATGGTATACACGTGTATCTACATACACATACACACA
The DNA here is from genome assembly GCF_019238085.1 of Lagopus leucura. Classification (NCBI taxonomy): domain Eukaryota; kingdom Metazoa; phylum Chordata; class Aves; order Galliformes; family Phasianidae; genus Lagopus; species Lagopus leucura. The sequence continues at coordinate 6,794,410 of NW_024962271.1, read as the reverse complement.
CAAACACATTTGATTCTTGATTTCTTTTAAAAAATATTAATCCAAAAAGAGGTTGTTGATTTAGACTGACAAGTGATCATAAAATTTGCCAGCTCTTTTAATAAGAAAACAGCTTTACTTGATTCCAAAGGCAGTTCTGAAGGTCCAATTTAAATTAGAATATACATACATGCTTACATAAAGCATATGTACGAGTGTTAAAAGTACACATATATAAAAACATCTGCCTATACTTACATATGTTCATAAAATATAAGCTTATAAAAATATAGATTATATTATATATATATATATTTACTAGTTTACTAAGTAGTAAATACAGGAGAACTGTGTAATGCAGATATATTTTTCAGATACTCCCAGTACAGCCAGGCTGTTAGACTGACAGAGAAAAAGAAACAAACCAATACAACCTCCACTAAATAAATATATTTCTTACGTACGTGCCCATTATTTTAAAATACTCTAAGTAGCTACCTTTATTTAGTTACTGTTTCTTAGTTATCAAAACTTAAAATGAGTTTTTACAGGAACTAGAGAATATTACTGCCTAATTGTTTCTACTCGAAATGTTTTAGGAGTTATTTAAACAATACATATTTCTGCCAATGAATTCAAAGAAATAGGTATCAACTACTTTCAAGTGCAAGTTCTTCAAAGATTGATACCTTTTAAGAAGCTTGACCATTTGTACAACTCCAAAGTAGCACCTGTTTGCAGTGCATTCATGCAACTTTGAAATGTCTGTTGCCCTGAAGACTACTCAAGTTAACCTTTTTTCCAAGCTCACAGGTTCTGTTCAGCCAAAAGACAGCTTTTCTTCTAGAAATTAACTCACAGTTAAGGCTCCACGCAGGGGCATCTACCTTGAGAACTGCTTAGACACTGTAGCTTAGCAAAGTACCTTTCCTACAGTTCTTGAAACTCTCAATCACATTATGCAGATTTCTACATTCATATTGTGGTTAAAACATTAACTGGATTTTTACTTTTTCAGAAAAGATCATGGTTTAGAGGAAAATAAAATGAATCCTCAAGGAAAAAAGGAAAAAAATCTTTTTTTAAAAAAAATTTCCACACAGAGCAAAGAATTAGCTATCAAAACAAGATTATTTTTGATTAATTCATACTAAATATTCTGTTGTATTTCCCCTTCTTTCAGAATATACGAGTGTATGGGAACTGCTGAGTCACGGCCTGAACCTCTGATTGATCGCCTGAGGCGAGCCATGAGTCAGCCAGAGGAGCACAGGTGAAGGCAATTCACTGTGCTGCCGGAAGGGGGGGAGCCTGGCTGCACCCCTCCTGGACCTATTTAAGAGCTGGCTACCAGAGGGGAAGGATCTCTTCTGGTGTTTTGTAGGTGAGCCCAGCATAAGAGTAAGCTTTCCATTTATTCTCTTTTGTTATCATTGTCCACTTTGCCTAACTCTCTTGATTATATTGTGATTGTAACATCTTTATATCCATTGATTATACAACGAGAAAGCCCACTTTATCAGATTTTTGAAATACACTGAATAACAGAAAATCTGCATTTTGATGCGGCCCAACTCCTTTCCCTGTATTATAGCAACAGTTTTCAGCATGTTACTCATGCATGAATGATGAGTTTAATGAGGAATTAACATTTGGGAATGGTAACTAAATACTTACTAACAAATCCTGAACCAGAGCTTTCACATTGCGGGATGTTTCTGGAGAAGGTGAATTATGAGAAGCAAGTTTTATAAGAGTAGCTAAAAAGTTTTTGCATTTTTTCACATTCTCTTGCATCTCCTGCAAAAGCCAAAGAAAACAAAAATCAGACACATGCTATTTTTCAAGAATTATCACTGTACATTCCAATTACTATAAATAGAGAAAATGATTAAATTGTTCTAATTCAAGCAGGAGATACTGCACGTACAACAGCTGTTATTTTTGCCAGTGTTGTTAGTTACCTGACATTTTCTTCATGTCTTATTTAACTGAACATCATACTTCATAATGACTAACAGAAGTCAGAGAAGGAAATCATAAACATCTTACCTTTTGATTTGATAGAAATAAGTATAAATGCAAGAACTAATGTAACAATTTGTTGGAGATACATTCTCCTTTGGAATGCACAATGTACAGCATTCCTTAAGTTATCTTAATTTGTTGAATTATTGATTCAGTGTTTTTGTACAAAGCAGCTACATCAATAAAACCAAATTAGAAATCATTCAAATTCTATCATACGCAATGTTTTTCATCAGCATAAGATCTGATGCTCTTATTTTTCAATATATTTTTATATACCGTAATTTGGTCCCAAAACTTTGGGAACCAGAAACAATACACTTCAGCTTAACCACAGATTTCCACTTATTTACAAATTGTACAATCAATGAATGTACAGATGTTATAGTTATGAGGCATACCAGAGAGCTTGCCTACATAATTATTACACAAAAGCAGAAAACAAAGGACGCTCACCCATACTCTGGGCTCACTTGTGAAAATCCAGCAGAGTGGATCTCCAGAAGAGATCCTTCCCCCCTGGCACTCCTCTCTTAAATGGGTCTAGGAGAGGTAGAGCCAGGCTCCATCCATTCCAGCAGCACAGGTGAATTGCCTTCACCTGTGCTCCTGTGGCTGACTCATTGCTCGCATCAGGTGATCAATCAGAGGTTCAGGCCGTGATTCAGCAGTTCCCATACACGAATATATGGTAAGATGGAGAAAACTAACCACAGCTGCTCACCCTTTTCAGAATTTGTATTCCACTTAGTTAAAATGAGTGGTGTTTTGTAACATAACTGTTTCATTACGGGAAGTAGGCTTGCATGGAATTTTCCACTTCTGAATAGATCCAAGTAGTTCATAAAATACTAAGAAAACCAAGTGACTAATATTTTAATACTTACCTGTGATACAACTGTAGTTCCAGGTACAGGAGAGCTTGGTATGACTTGGGGCTGTGCTGGCACTTGTGCTGTTGTATGAGGTGGAAGTGGGAGCCGAGGCTGACTCTGGTTTTGTGCTGCAGATTGAGTTTGTCCACCAGTAATTACTGCAGGCTGTTGAGATGTTGGTGTTCCCGTTGATACTGTAGTCTTGAACAAATTTTGAGCATTTGTTGTACCTACTGATACCTATGAGTATTTTAGGTTGGAAAACAGGTCATTCTTTTAAATCTTTCACCCAACCACAAAGTTCTTAGAAGTCTGACCAAAAAATGTATTTCCTTTCAAATACACCTTTACTGACAAAATAAAAATGTTAACTTCATTATAACTCTAATTTTGTTACCATTTAACCACACTGAAGTCAATCTCATCTAAATTTCTTTTTATTACAAAAATCAATGTACAACTAAAAATGAGTTTTTATTACCCAGTCCTTTAAGATGATTGTTCTGATGTTACTTCTTCACCTCAACTTTTTGTAGATTTGTCCCTTGACACAAACAAGACAATTTCCAACGATCCATTGCCATGTCATCAAGCTTACAATGCTCTACACTACAGTTACAGCTCAGATCCAGATTACACAAATGCATCACCACAGTTTCACAACCTAATTTGAGCACAAGGGCTGCATATGCGCTTTAGCCTTTGCAAACAGAACTGTCTCTGTAGCTTGGCCGTATGTAAAGATCCTGCTGCACTGTCCTCAATCTTAGAAGGCTGGAAAGCTTATCAGGCTGAACAGAGGACCACATACACACACGCTCAGTCCAGTTCAGCACTGACATGATCTGACTAAATATGCCACCTTTCCCAGTGCCAAGAAGTCTCAAACTGACACACCAAATGGCACTGCAGAAACTAGAGAGCTCAGCCAGGCAGCATAGCATGCTGAGCAGAACCTATTAAAACTTCTTGATCCAACCTACCTGCAGAGTTTTGGCACAGACACAGAACAAGCTGACCCAGGCACATGCACTGCAATACATGGTGTACACTATGGCAGTGGTGTCCACGCAGTCATAGACACCACAGTTCTCGACAGGGGACAAACCTAGTGCTATGAGTCCACCACTGAAACAATACTAAAGAGCCCAACTGATTTTTTTACTTTAAAAAAGAAAAAAAAAAAATTATACTACCCTTTTGTTTTCTATTAGCTAGGAAACAACAAAATAAAATACAGGCTATCATCCAACACCTGCATAAAACAGACAGATGATCGATTCACTACTGATTTTTATGCTTGTGATAAAAATAAACACGTTAACATTTCTCATTAAAATTCACATTAGGAAAACCAAATGATTACAAACAAAACTTCTTATTCCATCTTTTGCTTTTTATATTCTCAGTACTTACTGTGGTATGTGAAAGAATAGAGCCTCCTGGCAGAGTTGCAGCAGCTGTAGCACTAACAGGTGTTGCAGTTGACTGAACAACTTTGGCTTGCACTGGAAGTCCAAGGCGAACAGTAGATGTGGCTACAGAAGTTGGTTGCTAATAAAAGAAAAATTAGCAATTTAATCATTAATTATATGTAATATTTACATGTAATTATTCATCAATACATGAGTTTCTAATTGGCAGGAGCACATATTGGTTCTTTATATACACATTTGCTTTTTCTATGAATTCTTCTGAAGGGAAATTAATACTGGGAAAAGTTTAGACAGAAAAAAAAATATATATTTTCAGGCAAATACCATCAGTCCAGCAACACTGAATATCTATCTTCTGTACTTGGGGGAATAAATAAAGTTTAAAAATCTACCTAATATCTCAGGAAAAAAAATGCAATTTTTTTGTTGTTAATTTCTGTTTTGCTTTGTTTGTTTGGATAGCTCTCAAGATTTTTCTCTCGAGTCTGGATTTCTTCCATGCTAAGGTAGCCTAGAGGCAATAAACAGCATCATCACAAATAGGTAGAATTGTGTGTCTGTGTAGAAGAATTATCATAAATGCTTCTTAGGATTTAAAATGCCGCATTTCTTTTCTCAAGTGTACAAAAGACCACTAGCTTCAATTTCGCTGGTCACATGAAACTATATGCACCTGAAGCATTTATAAATGCTTGCAATTATAAATATGAATCCTGCATATCTTGTTCATTTGCTTATGATCAGTTTCTGAGCTAAAATCCCTATGCTGTCAGCCCCCTTCTTGTCAGTGACTGCTTACAGAAGTGGAGATTTACAAAGAAGGGAGATAACCAGGCAAACTTCTGACATCACTCAGTTCCAAGAAAGATCTGCAGTCAGAACTCTGTAAATACATACATAGCTCAGACTACTCGCTACAGAATTTTCCTCAATTAATAAATGTTCTCAATTCAGCATAAGAATATACTCTAGGAAAAAAAAAATCACATATAATTAAAACACGAAATTTGTATACCATAATAGTGTGTTACCTAAGTTTGCAACATATTCCATACACAATTCTCCATTGTGCCAGACCACATGAGCCAGCTGTGAAATGCTAAGACTAAATGCATCCTATTTTAAAAATCACTAGTGATAATAGCTTTTCATACAAAGTTGCCATAAAATCTATTAATGAGTTGGACTTGAAGAAAAAGCCTTACTACTGCAAAGAAATTAATGCAACTTTTTACAACCATGGTTCCAAATCTCAAATACATTAAAAAGTCAAATGTGAAATGAGTGGATCAGAAACATTAGAATTTCCTTATATTATTTGCAAGCATCATGAAAATTGTATTAAAATGACAATTATAAATTGCCAGAAGACACCATAAGAACTCCCAATACAAACACATCAACAAGATCTAGTAAAATGATCACAAAATTTAGAAGCTATCAGCTGTATTTTCTATTAAGGGAAAACTGTAAATAAAAGTCAAGGGAAATATATGAGGGAAAAAAACCCCCACAAAAATTATCAATGCTGTATAAGAAAATCATAACATAAAAGATTTTGTAATGACATTTAAAGAACAACTGCTATGGTTTGGTACGAGAGTAATTAAATTCCAAAATTACTAACCAAGACCAAGAAAGGGATATATTTTCAAATGTAGGTGTATTACTTTTTTAACAGATGCATCATGTATTTTGTTCTTCCTAAATATATAAATGCAATGTTTTAAAGGCCTTTCCACGGCACCTGTAAATTAACAAGCAAAGAAACCAGGACATGAATGAATACTCCAATACAAATCTCCACAGGGACACTTCAGAATACTTAAGATAGCCTTTCATACGCAGACATGAGTTGGCTCTTTGCACGCAAAGAGGTTAACTGTTCTAAGCAGGGCACAGCGCAGTGCAGATCTGGAAGCATGGCTTTCAAATGGATCTGGCCAGCATGGAGGATGGATGTCCCAAGATTCTTTCTGTCTGCACAAGTCAGTTACTTCACTTCCACAGCAGCAGTCAGTGCACATTGTAATCGTTCTTGGAAGGAGCCAGTGTGGAATTACTCTGGGTACAGCAAATTCACTGCTTAAATAACTTTCTTATGTAGACCTTCTCACCAGCTCTCTGGACACAAAAGTGGCAAGGCAAAGCTTGAGGCATAAACAGGAACAAACTGCTTTGTACCTGCTGTGCACAAGTGAGCCACTGTTATATTTGAAGGAATAATCAAAACGATGCACTTGAAAAAGCAGGCCACATGAATACGGAAAAACTACACTGAAATACACAGGAAATATTTGCCAGTGCTTAGGCAGGACAACACAAACTTTGGGGATTACTTTGTGTATCTGCAGCTCTTCAAAATCAAGGCCATTCAAACTGCCACAGGTTAGTACACTGATGTCAGTAAACCTCTGGAAAAAAGTTGGTGGCATAGTTGTGTTCTGTGCCACCTACTGATGTACACTCAGGGTGCCAGCATTAAGGAACACTGCCAAGGGACACAGGCCTCACCTGACACCACTGCTGGAGTGCATTTAAAAGAAAAAAGAAAGAAAAAGAAGGGAAGAAAGAAAAACACAAAAGGTAAGGAGGGCATGAGGAGAGGCACAGCAAACCAAAGAATCTGGTGGGTAAAATTTTGGCCCTAAGGCTAGACTCTACTTCTACCTGAGTGGCACAGAGTTTGTGCTAGCACACAGATATTCCATTGCATGCAAATACAGATAACCTAATGTGAATTCTCCTATGCCATACACATGAGTGTGCAACTTGGAAAGTAGAGTCAGTGACGTGGTGTGGTCATGGCTACAGCTGGAGACAACGAAGGCAAAACAAACACAAAAAGTTAACCAGTATATTTAATTATTCACTTAATATCTTTATTTTCTACTTATAAAAAGAGGCTAATAGTCCCCTCGACTGTATTGTTGAGAAAGTTATTGTAGGGGTAAGCATTGCAAAAAAAAAACCTGTTTAGTTATTAATACCCACTTCAAAAAGATGCTTAGAAACTGAGCAGCAAATAAGCCTGAAGCAATCCACGGAACAGTTAAGGAAGAAAATATCACATAATTCTTCACAAGGTTGTTGAATGTTTTAAAAATTAAGAAAAATAGTAACGTGATCATGTAGTACAAAGCACGTGCATATGGGAGCCACTACTGCACTGCTCAGGAATTCAGCATTTCCTAATCTTTGCAAGCTTAATTTTAAAGCCTTACTAATGATTGGGAGTGCTATAGGCATGATACTTCAAGAAGTTGAAAAATTGTATGTTAACACTACAAAAGGTAAGCAGTAGAATGTGTGGAAGGAAAATGGTTTTGTGGCTGAAGCACAGCCAAGGTATCAGCATTTCAACCTGCCCTGCTAACACAAATGTCTTTTCCAGAATTCTGTATGAGAGGAACAAGCCTCAAAACTATCTGTACAAAAATACTATGGGATAGCTGATGTGATAATAAAGTTAATGCGCTTCAGGAAACAACAAAGATTTTTCAATTTGCTTACAATTTACTTCAAAGAGGCAAAACAAGCATTTATCAGGGAAACAGGAAGGATATGAAAAACAGAAAAAATAAATACACAAACCAGAAAAAAAATGTCAAAATTGTAAAAGAACAGAAATACAAATACAGGCACAGTGTATCACCAGAACCATCTCGGACTTGAAAGGCTCAGCTTTAGCAAGAAGAGTTTCTCAAACATTAACAATTTCAGAACTTACGATGGTGAAGGCCAAGCTGCTGCTTAATGCTGCTCTTCTCTATATGATGCTCACTTCTTTCTTTTTGCTGTCCAGAAGCACTTTAATTTTGTAACTGACTTCAAATAATTTTAATTGAAAAATTTATGTTTCTCCTTTTTTGGTTATGAAAATTAAACTAATGGGTTCTGAAAACCAGCAAACAAGTATGTGCCACATCAAAAGCATGAAAACCCATCAGCTATACAAATGAAAAGCGTAGATAAACAAAAGAAACTCACCAGAGAAAAACTAGATGGCAGCACCTACTCATTTTTCATAATTTTAGAAGCACAGGCTTCCAAACAAGATATGGAGGCAAAAGTGTAACACAAACTGAATAATAATTGCAAAGTCTTCATCTCTGAAGAATACATATAGGGATGCAAGTAAACCTGTGCTTTTTTGATCTACTTGTAGTAGAAGACTCTATAGCAAACTTTTTTTCTAAGACAACTGAGGTTCCATCAAATAATAGCTCATTCTTCACACGCTGTTTTAACTAAGGTCATACAGCAGGTGCAGTTCTGCCAATGTTAATGATTTAATATGCAGAAAAAAATGATTTTGATCAAAACCAAAAGGAAACTAAAACAAATGTGTAGAAATAAAAAATTCAAAGAAAATTATTCACTGTTAATTCAAACCAACATTCACTATAAATTTATCATCTTGTTAAATGCTTTCTTCAAACAAGCATTATCAGTGAGAAAGTCTTCACTTTCTTTTTTTTCAAGTCTTCACTAAGTGTAACTTCTTAATGCATCAAAAGTTCATAATAATCCTTCATAAGATAAGTTCTTCCTGGTAAAACATGAGGTATTTGAACAAGATAAGGTTCTGCTAGCTACACCTACAAGATGAATTGTATTCCTAAACCAAAAAATGTTTTGTTCTTCTACATCTGAATATTTGGACATATAATTTCCCTATTTTTTTTAAAAAAATGTAGTTAGCTGTAGTTAATATCCCCCTATCCCTCTCACAGTCATCTATAACCTTATCATAGACCTGAACTGAAATTATTTTAATGTACAATTTCAAGCTTTTGTTGAATTCTTACTTAAAGAAGCCACATAGATGCCAATTTAGAAGATCACTGAAATATTACACATATCTTCGTATTACATGTACTTGTCTCCACAACTGCTTTCTCCGTACTATTCTATTATTTTCAAATACTGATTCTTCAGCCTGAATCCATTCCACTACTTCTGACCGCCCTCCAAACGTTGCGCATGCTTTTGTGACTCTCCCATACTCTACAGCCTTTAAGCCCTGCATTAGTTTAATGCAGAACCTCTCCTACAAGGTACTCGCTTATCTAATTTGTCAGTTTGCAGAATTTTAACAGAAATGGAATCAAGGCACTATAATCAAAAGAAGTAACTTAAATAGCCAAGCACCCCAGAGGAAAGAAACACCAAATTTAGGTTTGCAGTGCAACAGTAATTGCAGTAATGGTGTGCCTGGTCTAGCTGATGCTTTTATCTTTGTGCATTTATCACAGACTGCAACTCACTGCACAGTTAAAGAAGAGATTATCGTAGGATGAATGGGAATTCATGTGTCTCAATTTTCCCGAACTTTTCTGTTTGACACGGCAATCACAATGCTTACTTTTCTACCCGGGGAAGAAAATACTCTTACATGGAGATATCTGAGCTCTGAGCCTTCAGCAAGGCAACACATGCTTGTTTTTTAATCAAAGGAAAGAGTTATGCTAAGCTCATATGCTAAATCCTGAGGGAAATTAAACTATGCTTTCTTCTGCTGCTCCTACAGAAAGTTGGCTCTTTCCTCATAGACTGTTCTGGATGGAAGCACAGCTGCTGAAGTCACAGGAATTTTCCCTCACAAACAACAGGGAGAAGATCTATCAAATAATGGTCCTGGGATATAGGAAGGATACCTTGATGCGTTACCAGGCTAAAGAAGTAGCCCAGAGTCTGTATAGCTGTATGTATTGATTAAGTCAATTTGATTTAAGAACACTTAAAACATTTATTTATTTTCCCCACCTTTTTTTTTGAGAGAGAGAGAGAGGAAGGAGATTCACGGAGCTTCAAATTTCACAGACACACTCTGTTAGTTTTGCAGACCATCTTTCTTGTTATTTTTAAAGTTGTTCCTTTTATATTCTGCACCTCTCACTCACAGCACTCAATGAGATGCCAAAGCTAACTACCAGATTTTACCATTTCTTTGTGAGATAATTTAATAACCCTTATTTTACATCTAATTACGTAGCTCCTAGCATACTTCCTTAATATAATTATTTAAAGTGTACATAGAAATTACATCAGTAACACTGAAAACAATTACTGAGCTGGTATTTGACACTGGCTAGAAATGAGTACAAACTAAAGAAAAGCAAACAGGAGCTATGAAGTAGACATTGACTAACACGTTCTTTGTAGTAAGAGCTGGTATCCTAGAAAATGCTTTGAGTACTAACTCACTGGATGAATGCTTTTTCAGTACATACAACTCTGCATTTTAGCACTTCATCCTTTTTCTTGGCTAACCAGAATGACTACTCAAACAACTGACACTTCCAAAAACTTAGCGTAGTATTTATCACTGGACACTACACTACATCATCCTAATACTAGAACTAGCTCCCTCAGATTTTTAGCATCTCTACCACCACACAAACATGCAGTATTCTCAGAGCTTAATATTTACAAAAACCCAGCACGTCAGATTACACTATTTCCACAATCTTAACAGCTTCATATAACTGGAGAACACCTGCCTGAGGCCAATATGATCAACTCCCAACATCTGTTGTGCACACATACAAATTCCAACCTTCTAATAAAGACTGAACACAGGCAGCCAAGCAGAACTGCATTTTTGTCATAAAATTCTATGTACAATAAAGATGTTCTCCTCACATGTTCTCAAATAACAGACTATTTCTTAATGTGTAATTTCCTATGAATGCTTCCACTCTGAATTTTAATTCTGAATGCTACCCACAGCAATTAAAGTTGCACGAAAACTTACAGTATGAAACCAAACCAACTAAACCTAACTCATTTTAACAGACTGAGGTCATATTCTTGGTGCAGTCCCACCCCATGATCTGTTATGCATTTATGCTATACACTCATCTCAGAATCCGTTGCTAGAGTGTGTGCTGTATGTTCTTTCGTAGTCAGTAATAAAGAAGTAATGCATTTATTTTAAAAGCAAACAAACAAAACAAGAAAGCAAACAACCAATAACGGACACACAAACTAAATAATGAACATTGTCCAGATTTCTCTTTGTGTCAAATCAGTAAAAAAAAAAAAAAACAAACAAAAAAACACCTGGAAATCAATATAGGCTTGTCACTGTGTTTATTCCTGACATCTCATATTTATCTCTGAAGGATTTTTACAAATCTTCTTAGCCTTCCAGATCTCACAAATTTAGATATTAACCAGCTGCCCTTTCTGCAGAGTTCTTTTACAATATTCCATCTAATACTGTGCTTATCTTTTTTCTGGCAGCACAAAGTTTTTCAAATGTTTCCAGGCTTTTATCTCTTCTTGAGATACATTCTGTTGAGCTACACAATATTCCTATTACATTCATATCTAAAACTTGCATTTTACCTGGCTACTCTATGGTTTAGATTGCCTCATTTTCAATTATGCAATTCTATTCTGACTTCCTTCTCTTCTGAAAAATTTACCACTGCTTTTAGTTTTTAACTAAACAATTTCTTAAACTACAAACATGATGTAAAACACAAAGCATATAATGGGACAGCAATCAAATATGAATATACATATTTAAGATATTTCAAGCAAGATACACAACAATCAATCAAAAATTCTAAGGGCATATTTTTCACCTACTTTCAGAGTTATCTCTTTTATAAGCAATGAACTTAGGCAAAGCTACCTTTCACTCTGTCTGTAATCATCATAGCACAACAGCCCTATACATCTGAAGATGCTTACCTCTACATTCTAGTAAGACTGGCCATACATAGTCTGAAGCTGAACAACATCCTTACAGAATTTTAAACAAAAAAAAACTTTACAAAGTAATTTAAAATAAATAAATAAACAAATTCCACACTTTCATCCTTGAAAATAAAACAGAAACGAACCAGAGGAATCAAATCTTTCTCCCAGATAAAGTATACTACAAAAACGTAACTACTGTGAATTCTGGCATAGAACACGCTTTGCTTTCTCTTTTCTAATTTCTAGTGATCACATCCATCACTATGCTGGAATATCACAATGACTCAGAGAGGGAACAAAGTCATTTACTAGTCAGTGGCACACATTCCAAACTAATTTCTGTCTAAGATGAGCCCTCTGACCTCCAATGAACTCAAAGCCCAAAAAGGCTCTTGAGCAAACCTGCAATGTAGACTTTTCTGGAAAAAAAAAAAAGAAAAAAAAAATTCAAGCCACTGAAAATGAACTGTATTTGAATAAGTATTTCTTGGTTGTCAATTAAAAAAAAAAAAAGTGTATGCACAGGAAGCACATCTGCCAAAGAACCAATAATGTACAAGACAGAGGAAAACGAAACACACAAAAGCAAGGTGAAATCGAGCCAGACATACCTGAGTTGTTGTTAGGCGAAAAACTGGGCCACTTGTGGGCACTGAAAGTCGAGGCGAAATGCTGGCAGGACCTTGTCCCTGGGTCTGCACTTGAGCCTGCATCTGTGCCTGGGCTAGAGCCTGCTGAGGTACCATCACAAGTTGTCCAGCATCCGTGCGCACCAAGACCATGCCTAGTGAGAATAAAGAATAACACGAATTATAAGGAATCACGTAACTATGAAATATAGAATAAGAACAACAATAGTACTGTCCCTTTTTCTTTATTCTGTACCTTTCTTTTTTACTGGGGTGCAATATGAGATTTTACTTCAATGAAGAAAAGGAACTTCCACCAGCAAACAAAAACTACTCAAGCTAGTTTGAAATTCAAACACCTATAATTTACAGTGACCAAAACAAATGGTAACTTGAGCATACAGGTGTGCAGTGATGCACAGAAGTGTAGCTAAGGTTTGGAGAACAAAACTCGAAAGAAACAGTCACTAGAGTAAACTATAACAACAGTCTACTTGCTGAGAACAACATTCAGTTTGCACATACCAGGGACAATGACATGAGAGCTTTACTAAAACAACAGCGTTAGGGAACGTGTGGATGCAAACATTAAGCCAGGCACATTTCTGAGTATACAGTATTTGAGATCTAGTTAATGTTTGAGCTCTGACACATTAATTTATTCAGCACTTACCATCACTGTACTGGGAGGTTTGGGATGAAGGAAAAATACTATCACACCCACAGGCCCAACACAATTAGAAGCACGGGTGCTTGAGGAAAAATTCCAAGGAATTGTTTTAAATGAACAGAGTACTTTCTGGATGTAAATGAAAATACTTTTATTTTCTCATAATACGCTTCACAAATAAAAGCCCTTCTACACATCCATTCGGTGCCATCCAGACTTGCCCTTACTGTAACTGTCCTGGTTTTCCACTATCAGCAGGTCAAAAAGGAGCTCCCAATGGCTCAGCTGGCCCCTGAATCACCTGGACATTTACACTTATTCCAGGTCACTGCAAGCATGTAATCTGCTTTTTCTAGTTCAGTCAGAATTAAGAAGCCATTCTCCAGATATAATATGTAAAAGAATTTTCAAGTTAGTCTCAGAATACATTCCAATAATCTGACCTAGATGAGAGTAGGATACAGTGTACTATCAAGAAGGAACAGATCTTTCAGGAAAATCTTTCTAGGAAATCTCTTTCACTCTGCTGACAACAGAGCCAGGAGACGTTGTTCCTGAAACTTATCTGTATGTACAGATTTCTTCATATGCATTTTATAACTTTGCAAGGGAAAATAAATAAAGTAAAAACATACACTCACTTGTAAGTATTAGCTTCCCAGAAAAACAAAAAACCTCAGTAAATAGATTTTGAAACATATTGAGCACTATTATATCCAGCAAGTGACCAAATTCAGAAGCAGTCTATACCTTTCTTTCAGTCTCTGACATAGAAACACAGAGCCCAGTCCCATGATGAACACAACTGAACTGCAGCTCCAATAGAAGCCCTCACTTACTGAGTCCTGGATCCTCCCAGCCACCTTCACTACAAAAATCACAAACAGAAAACACATTTCTGCCACTAGGAACTGAAGAGCTGTGGGAATCAAGCTTTAAGGTAAAAAGCATACAGAGCTACTGCGAGGACCTCATCCAAAGGATACGATCACATCTCTCTCACAGCCTGGATGAGTAATTTTTAAAAGAGCTTAGCAGCAACAACAACAACAAATCTTGAAAAGATAACTTTCTAGGAGCATTAGCCCTTCCAGCACCAGACCTAACGGTTTGTAGAAAACCCCATAAGCAGAAGATGTACTCAATATCTGCTGTTCTGGACAAACAAATATTAATAATTGCTCCAATGTGCAGAACGGATACATTCCTGTGAGCATCGTGAACCTAATGCAAAAATCCTTAGAGGATAATGCATACCACACACACAAAAAAAATACACATTCTATTGGCATTACACCAATTCACATCTGTCTTGTTAATTACTTCTTCAACCTTGTAAAATTCAATCTGAATTTAAAAAAAAAAAAGAACAGAATGGACAAATTAATTGCAATGCATGCCACACGGTTTCAATACAATCTGCAGATATAACTACTTCTACAGATGCATACGTGTTCGTGCAGCAATTTTATATTTTCATCCAGCTTTGAGGACTTGAAAATTCTTTCATTTTGCAGCATGCAGGAAGTGGTCAGATTCTCATAATTGAGTTAAACAAGGCAATTAATTTTTCCTTATTGTCAGCCACGAAAGGATCCAACTCATGAGCTGGTATGAAGTGCCAGAACTGGTACTGGTATTGTATGCTAATCAGTATTATTTGCTAAAATAAACTCATTCTAAACTTCTGCATTAGGCAGAATATCACAATAGGAGAGTTTCAATATCATTTAATAATGATGCACAAACTTAAGGAGTAATTAATCAAAAACAACAACGTATTTTCTGAATTACTCTTACCCTTCCAACATGCTATCCTTCTGTTAATGCAAATTTAATGGATTTCAAGCTATCTAGTAACAAAATTAAATTCAAGTGATACATTTTCCACACTATTATTTCCAGAATTGTCTCTAAACCTCTGACAAGATTGCTTTCAAGGACTCTGTTTTCCCCTTCTATTTAAAAACTACATAGCAGAACAAAGGCAATAAACTGCAGAAACTTCATACAAAGTCATGCTACAACTTATCATAGGTATTCACTATTTATCAAGCATATTAAAAATGTGAAGTCAATGGCTAAAGCTAACAATATAATTGGAATATAGTCATGCATTTTTAAACTAACCCCTTACTAGTTTTGAGTTAGTCGGGTCTTCATGAAACCACTGAGCTTTATCCAACTGGGGCATCAAAATTTGGAGCAGGAGTTTCATAAGCTGCAGTCAAATACACAGCTACTAAGAGCTACTAAAGCACACTCAGAAGCACGCTTCTATTGCATTTTGCTCTATTTATCTTGGCTAACAAAAAACAGTTATTAAAAGAAACATGGTGAAAGAAATAAACCATTTCAGATTACATCAGTAACTACAGGTAGTATCACACTGTCAACATAAATAGAAAAAAAATAAAAAAAAGGAAAAAATTAAATGTCAATTCATCTCCTAGATCTGTAACTAACTTAGCAACTTGTTGCAATCTAAGCATGGGAGCACAGCCTGCGACCCTGGGAACGTTTAGGTAAGGCAATACGCTGTGAAGTAGGAGTTACCAGGATGGAGAGGTGCTGCTTTGATTCATCAGCCAAACTTGCATTTTTACAAAACAACACCAAGAAACTAAGAAGGGAACAAGCAGGACACGGGGGCTTCTTCAGGGCTGGAAACAAAATGCAGTGATGGCAAGGCTGTTAGTACCCAGCAAGGAGTGACACCGTCACACACACCAAAAAGAAGAACTTTACATTAAACCAAACTGCTTAGTGGACATGGTCACCCGGTGCCCATCAGAAGGCATTCCCTGCAAACAGAAAACTTTTCTCCACATCAAGAGTACAGCAGACTGCAGAGCACTTCAAGAGAGACGTGATTCCTGGTTAACGCATTCCAGATTGTTCTGCACAGCTGTTTTTACACCGTTACAAAATACTTACCGTGACCATCACTCTCTCAACGAGAGGAAACAAGTACTCGCCAAACAAGAGGCACAACTACTCTGCACCAGCAGCAAAGCACCCTAAGCCAACCACATCCTCGCTCACGCCAACCAGTCGGCCAGGACTCGCTCTCAGACGGGCGCCCGTCCTTTGGCTCGCAACATGCGGAGCAGCGGGAAAACGCCAACTTTGAAAAACCTCCGTCAGAGAAAGGCCGAGCAGAGCCGCGCGCCCGCCCCGCCCGCCCCACTTACCGGGCGGGATGGTGAAGCCCGGCGGCAGCTGGATGGTGGTCTGCTGCGGCGGCCTGACGATCAGCTGCGGGGCCACCAGCCTCGGGGCAGCACCCAGCGCGGGCCGTGGCGACAGCGCCTGCGAAGCGGCAGGGAGGGCAGCGCCCGGCTTGGCGACGCCCGCGGGTTTGGCAGCAGAGCCCGGTCCCGGCGGGGTGGCGGCGGGCGCGGGGCTGGCGGAGTTGCCAAGTGCGTTTACTGCGGGCTGAGGGCCGTGCGCGGGCTTGGGCTGCGCCGCGCCGCCTTCCCTGCCGGCCGGGCTCTGCTGGCCGCTGACTGGCGGCACCGCCGCCGCCCGGCCCCCGGCGCCCTCCCCGTTGGGCGCCGCCTCGCCAGGCAGCGGCGCGGGCTCGGCGGCGTCGGCTCCCTCCGTCGCAGCCCGCCCGCCGCCCTTCGCCCCGCTCCCCTCCACGGCCTCGTCGCGCGGTGGCGTCTCCACGGCGGGCGGGCTGCGGCCGGGGCTGGGGCTGCCCGTGTCCCGGGAGCCGGCGCCGGCGGCCACATGGTTGTTGACAGGCGGGGCGGGCGGGGGCGCGGCGGGCTGCGGCGGGGCCGGGGCGGCGGGGCTGCCGCCGAGCAGAGCCGCTCCATGTGATTGCTGCACACTACTACTGTTTACACTCACTCCCCGCCCCGCCGCCGCCGCCACCGCTACCGCCGTCGCTGCCGCCGGGGGAGACGGGGACGGGAGCGGCCCCGGGGCGGGGGCTCGGCTCTCCGCGGCTCCGGGACGGCCCGCCGCAGCCTCTTCCACCCCGGTAGCGGGGGGGGGCGCGGGGTGCCCCTGCTGCTGCCGGACGGGGCTGCCGCCCCCCGCCAGGCTGCCCTGGCGCTGCTGCTGCTGCGGCTGCTGCGGCTGCTGCGGCTGGGACAGGGCGGAGGTCCTGGGCTGGGGCGCCTCGGCCGAGCCCCGGCCGCCGGCCAGCTGCGATTCCAGGGAGCCCACCAGGTCGCTGACCGCCTTCTCGTCCACCTCCTCGGAGAAGAGCAGCATCTCTTCCAGGGGATCCGAGGCGCCCGCCGCCATCTTGCGCTGAGGTGGGAGCCGGCCGCGCAACGCGCAGGCGCACCGGCCTCTGTCGCGCGCGGGGCACGCTGGGAGGGGCCGCCTTCCTGCTCTCCCCGCCGTGGGGCGGGCGCTCGCAGGGCGCGGGCGGAGTGTCAGGCTTGGCGCTTTCGAGCTTGCTTTTCGGCGCCGGGGAACATTCGCCGAGATGCGCGGGGCTCCCGCTGCTCCTGGCCTGCAGGGCGTGGGCAGGGCCTGGTGTCTTGCCCGGTATGGGCGGAGGGGTACTGCGTGAAGGAGCATCGGGCGGCAGCGCTTCGGCGGTGAGGGGTTTTTAACGCCCGGCAGAGAGCGTTGGGAAAGCCTGCCGAGCCGGCTCGGAGCGCTGTGCGTTTGCACGTTGTGAAATGAAATGTGCGATCGCGCTACCTGGCGTTTGTAAAGCTGCTATAACCGTGTGCTTTGCCTTCAAGTCATTCATTCCTCGTGAAAACAATCCCAGGCAGCAGGTCATTCTTAGCGAGAACTGAAAGCAGACAGGCTGCGAGAAGGGTTCAGCAGCCCAACGCAGGCATTTTTTCCAAGGCGGCAACGTAAGTGCTACTGAAGCTGCTGGAAGTCACGCGGGCAGGCTGTTGTGTCTGCTTTAAAGCTTTTGTGTCCAAAACTCCTGCATTGCACTGCTAGCAGAAGGCTTGTTACCAGAATGCTCTGTGCGTCATCACAGCAGCTGCCCTCACGCTGTTCCCTCAGCATCCCCACTGGAAATTTGATGCTGTTCATTCTGTTTCTAGCGATTTTATCATTGCTTTTCTATATGCGCTTTTTCCATTACTGCTTGCCTCGTGCATTTGGAAATTTCCAAGAGGAAAACGGTAGCTCTAGTCTGTAATTTCTTTGACAAATGACAGAACAGTTTATTTCGCGGGACCTGCAGAGAAAGTGATTTTGCCCACATGTATAATCACTTTCCACGACTCATTACATCTGTTCTCGCACACAAGTGATAACCACCATGTATTTTTCAAGCTGACAGTGGAGAACAGCTTGGATTCCAGTGGCTGTCTGCTGACCTATGATAGCATGGATAGCAAAGTTGGATCAATTTGGTCTGCTACTCAGTGGCCTGAAATGGTGATTCACTTTCTGATTTTTTCAGGTGATTCTTTTTATGATTCTCCCCGAAACTGAAAAATGCATATCAGTGAATAACCTACCTAAGCATAAAGTGAACTTGTAGAGAAGAGTGATGGTCTTACTATACCCACACACACAGCTGATAATCCATTCTCAAGCTCCAAAGCCATACACTATATGATCTGGCTGGAATCACATGGCTAAGCTGCTAATCACTTGTTACCATCCAGGTTACATATTTTTATTCAGGGTAGTTTTTCCAGATTGTACATTCATGCTTTTAGGAACAGGTTTATGATAAATCAAAATAAACTACATCTAAAATGCATTAAGAATATCCAAACAAGATCGTGTTTCTTTAATGAAGGAAGTTCAAATGTCTCCTGAAGTTAAACCAGTGTCCAGTAAAAGAACAGGCAGCATCAAGAGGTGCTCAGGATGTACAAATAGGAAATTGTGCAGTAAGTGCATGTAAAAGCACAGTAGTACACATGAAAAACAGTACTCAGGAAAGAGTACCTAGGAAAAGTACAAATCAAAACTTTGGTTAATAAATGAATGTTGCTTCTATGGAATATTACAGGTGAGATTTGGACTTTGAACAAATGTTTCTATCTGGAAATTTAATTATAGTACTATCACCTTTGCACTTGCACAAAAATAAAGAGTATTAACTTGGGTTTGCAAGACATCAACATCTATCCAGTATTACTTTGTACAGAGTCCCATGTTTTACTTATTTTTTTAATTAAGAGAAGAGTCCATGCTTTCTGTGCTCACTATGACCTATCCTGCACTTTGTTTGCATACTGCTGTCTCCACAGTTTTTAGAAAAGAATTTCCTGTTAGACACATCCTCCAACTAGTCCTGACTGTGACAAATGTTTCAGCATGCATTTTTCTACTGCACTATGCCATTAAACTGGTGTCTCCATAAAAAGCACCCTAGAGGAAACCTTTATTGCTACGTAACTTCAGAAGATAAAAAGTAAATCTTTCAGCTGGAAGGAGAAAATTACAAGCCATGATTTACACTACAGCTTTCAAAACTTCAAAAATGACCTGCTTTTAATTACAGTCTTAAATACATCTGAGGATGAATAATCTGTAATACATGAAATCATTCATATTTCTTCCCATTCACCCCTTCTTAATTTAGCCATTTTACATACATAAACACGCAGTAAGGAAGTATAATGAATATTTTGTTTAATAAAACACCATCTACTCTGATAGACATCAGACTTTTCACAAGTCAGAAAGCAATAATGTTAAGAATATACATGAACTTGTTGCTGAATCTATCTCTGGGCTTGCACTTCTATGTAAGGAGCATGAGTTTTAGTGAAGTACAGGATCTCTGTGAACTTTTGTATTCATTCTTTGATCATTTAAAAAAAAAGCTTTTTAAAAATATTTACATACTTTTCATCATAGAAAAGTATAGAAAACATTTCTGAACAAATCTGTTGCTCTTTCATCTTCATTACTTTATTCCATACATATTTAGCTCCTAGAAAGTCACAGACCACTGTTCTCACCTCATTATACCTCTTTAAAAAACAATCTTTCCTGAATTATTTTTTTGTTTGAAATAGATATTGGCCAGAAGCAAAGCCACATGGGGATCTGGGGAATGCAGATGTATTTCAGTGTATTCCACTGACTCCCCTCTCTGCTCTTAGATCAGCATCTCCAGTCAGAGGCCAGGTCTTTCCTGAAAACTCTTTCAAAGCTTTCCTTACTCTCCCTTAAGCTCCACCCATATCTGAAGCTCATTAATCTCCTTCATTAAGGAGGCAGGAAAAATGTAATACACTCAACCTGATCCTCTTGATGGCTGTTAGGCACTCCACCTCCTCCAAAAGACATTGTTATTTTGACACAGTGAGCAGCAGCTCCAGGCCATTCTCTAGTGGTCAGCAAGATTCTCTCTTGCCTTGTAAAGTATCACGGGAAAGGTATCTTTATTTTTCTTATCAAACGCTTTAACTTTATCAGTTACAGATACTGATTTCAGCAGTTGCCTTCTACTGACTTTACATGGCCACACACCTCTTGCATCCTCCACAACATCCTCAGAATACATTGAATTGTTGTAATATCTGCAGGGCATTAAGACCTTCCATGACTTCACTGTCAGTTCCACCTTGGCATAAAGTTTCCAGAAGTCTAGTACAGCTCTTATTTACAAACATCTCAGCTCTTCCAGAAAATCTGGGCTTTCTCTTGTGTTTCGAAGCCTTTTCTTGAGAAAAGTGCTTGCTAAACCTCTGTAACGTCGATGTTCCCTTGCTGAAACAAAATCTATTAAGTACCCTTTTCTGTAAGTTCATTTTTACTGCACAATATTACATAAGATGTACACGTTAGGTGTAATCTCAAAATCGTGCGGTTTTTTTCTACTTGCTTATACAAAAAGGCTATTTTCTCGGAAATGATTCCATACTGCAGTTAGGATTTGTGAGTGTGTTGGGATAGTGAGATAGTGAGTGCTGCTTGGCAGGTCTGACCACCAGCACTGCCCACCGAGCACAACAAAGCTGAGTAGTTATTGTTCAGCACTCTGCAGCTCTGTGAATGACTGCATCCTGAATTACTTATTAAGGTGCTTGAAAGCTTAGTATTCAGTGATAGGTGCTTCTCTCTCTCTCTCTAAAAAAAATAAAAATTAAAAAAAACCCACCACAGAAAACAAAACCATATAAATCACTCAACCTGCTTCACACCATGCCTGCTGCTCAGGCAGGGAAAGAGGGGGTTCCAAGCTGCAGGCTCAGACTCCTGGCACTCTGGGCTGGAGGAGCCCCAACACCCACACTCTGAGAAATATCGCACTAATTTACTAAGGCCAGGACTCATACCAAATAAGTTTATTCACAATTGCAATGGCGGGTATCCTGTAAACAGGAGCACACTTGCAGAAGCAATTCCGTATCTTTTATTCCCTACTGTCCAAAACTTGTTCCCTCCCCTGGTTCCTCACAGGCTGTGTACTTCAGGTTCATAACTTACCTGACCCTTGTTACTAGCCATAGTGTGCTCCAGTTAATACATTCATTGACAATGTTTTCCCAATTAGACAGTTTGTATCTGAATACCTAGTTTCATCATTCTCTCTGCAATAGGTTAGTCCCTGCTTTGGGTATATGTAACAGCTGTCCAGGGATTATTTTATCCCCTAGTTTCAATTCAGTATTCTTAAAAAGCGGTGCTATTATTCCAGTCCCCTCTATCCCTGTCACCTATCTTCAGGCACAATTCCAGAGACTTCTTCACGCCACTCTCCCTGGATTCTTTGTTCCTCATCTTCCCAGCCCCTCCCAGTATAGTGCTGTGAAGTCCAGTGCTCACAGAGATACTGCACACGTACGCTTGGGACTTGGAAAAACTGAGTCTGTACTGGTGAGCGCTCTTCTGAGCATGGCATGCCATTACACTTACAGGCTCTCTGATTCCCTGCAATTCTTTTAGTCTCTCGCTTCATCCATCTCTAGCTGTGTCCCTCATGGGACTACAGAATCATGGATCGCAACTCCACACTCACTTTGCACTAATGTCTCAGTGATACTTTGTGCAAGGGTCTCTCCCAACCCCCCAAGCAATACTTCAATTTTCTTACCTTAATCCACACACAGAGATGCCAGGACTAATTTTTGATGATGGTGCCTATAATTCCCTGAGACTTCGCAGAGTCTGCCTTTCAATAGGGCAGCTTCGGTTTTCCATCAGCTGTGCTGGGAAGTCACCCCATCACCTCCAAGAGGAGCATTGAAATCAGCGGGGTGTGCCTCTGCTGGTTACAGTGTGAGATAACCCCAACAAGTGACTGGATCCTGGATGAGCTCCCAGACTGTGAGAAATGTCTCAGTAATCTTCTGAGGCAAGGTCTCATACAAAGTAAGTGTATTCACGATAGCAATGCCAGGCATCCTGTAAGCAGGAATGCACTTGTGGGAGCAATATCATCTTTTATTCGCTACCATCTGGCACTGGTTCCTTCTCCTGGATCCTCACTGCCTGAGTACTTCAGGTTCACAACCTACACAAAGCTTGTTACTAGCCATATACAGGCAGAGTTATATTACCAAACTTTAATTTTTTTTTTTTTTTTTTTTTTTTTTTTTTTTAGGAAATTCATTTGCCATTGATGTTTCACAGCCTTTAACCTGTCTTTCTCAGCTTATCTTTCCTTATTTCTTGCGATGGAGTTCTCTGCTGCCTGCTGACTTGGCTATCTCTGAGAGAACGCGCCGTTATTGGTTTGTTTAAGCGCCTTTTGCTACTTGCACAGCTAGTAGAATTTCCAATGCAAAAACACAACTGTCACCACACAACCTCTGGGCCAGGCAGGGAAAGTGCAGTCGACCCAACTGGCCAAAGCAGCGGCACCACTCGCCACGAAAGCGCCCAGAGCCTCCGAGGTAATTAGGCGTACGGCCCCAATAGAGCTGCCCGCCCTCAGCCCCGCCTGCAGCTTCTCGCGAGATCTGTTCTGCTCCCGGCATCCATTTCGCGGCCGGAGAACGGGGGGGCGCCGCTGAGGGAAGATGAAGGCGGCGGCCATGTTGGGAGCTTTAGGGCGGCTTTGGTGCGCGATGTGCTGAGGGAGTCTGCGCGGAGGAAAGCTGTTGCTGGAGGATCGGCGAAAAGTCAGTCTCGAATCGGGAGGAGAAGAGTGCCTTCTACGTTTCTGAGCCGGGCTTGTTTCGTTGTTTGTGTCCGGCTTCGGGAGCGCTCGGCAGGGAAGGGGGGGGTCCCTGACCGAGGAGGCAGCGCCATGAGCGGGGGGACGCCCTACATCGGGAGCAAGATCAGCCTCATTTCCAAGGCCGAGATCCGTTATGAGGGGATTCTGTACACTATCGACACCGAGAACTCCACCGTGGCGCTGGCCAAGGGTAAGGGCCTGGCGGAGCGAAGGAAGGGTCCCGGAGACGGGGCGGGAGAGAACGGGCAGCTCGCGGGGCCCGTTGGGGCCACGCAGCGGTGGAGCGAGAGCCTGAAGCGGCGGTGTTGCGGCGATGAGGAGGTTCCGGAGTAGGCCTGCAGCCCCAGCGGGCTCAGCGGCGGCTCGAGGGGGGGATCCGGGGGTTCTGGCTAGAGCCCGCGGCGTTTCGGCCGGAGACGTGATCTTCCGCCCGCTTCCCCTCACCGGAGCCCTGGTGGGGGGTCTGTGGTGGCCGCGACGCCGCGGAGCGGGGGTGGGAGTGAGGGAGTGCCTGGGAGAGCCGTGGCGGCACGGCGTGGCCTTTATTCCGCCGCGGGGGGTGGGGAAACTCGGCGGGAGCGGGGGGACCGCCGCGGAAAGGGGTTGGAGCCTGAGTTGGACGGGCCGGGACAGGAGGGGCTGCTAGAAGGAGCCATGAACGAAGGGGAAGTGAAAACCTCCGCTAGTCTTGAGTTAGCAAGAGAGAGTAAGAGAGGAGGCAGGAAAAAGGATTTATTTGCATTGTAAAAATGCCAAATCAAAAGAGACTGCGCACTGCCAAACAGTTCTCATCCCGCGGTGGGAGACGACTGGAGGCAGCTGCAGTCTGCAGAAGGTGCTGTGAGTGCTGGGTTGTCGACCAAGAAGTTGGTCGAGAGCACTTCAGGAGTTCTTTGTAAGCTGTATGGCACTGTGTAAATTAAAATCGGGTACAGACAGGTGAGAGAATGTGTAAGCCAGAGAATGTGTGTGCCAGAAACTTACAGGGAGTCGGTTTACGGAGTGAGTGTTGGAGACCAGCAAGTGGAAAAAAAAAGTTTGAAACTGCGCAAGTGAAAGACTTTAGTGTTTCATGTACACGATAATGCACTTTCAACACGAGTCTGGTAGCCATCACAGTGAGTGCGTAATGTTCAGGTCGAAAATTAAGTGAAAATCTTCTTCATTCTTAGAAACTCTATGGTATTTTAATTTACACTTACTCAATCTGTGTAAGTAATGTAAACACATGCATAAAAACCCATTTTATCCAGCTGATAGGTAAGGAGAAAAATTACTCCTTGTGTAAATTAATCTTCTGGGATTGAGAATATTCCAGAGCTCTGTTCATGTTCAGTATGGTAAGCTTGTTATTTTAGCATGATCACTGTCTGTAATACAAACAGATATTTATATAAATATATTACGTAGTTGATGTAGATACTTAATAGTTGTTCTGGACTTTATGCCATGTAGCAGTTTGTTTGCTTTCATCACTCATTGGCATTTGTGGTATTTTTCTGTTTGTGTACCATGTCACTGTAGGGCCCCTCCCACCCTCCAGCATATAGAGATTTATTATTTAAGGAATAGATTGCTTTATCCTGTGAGTTCTTGTATGTATGTTTTGAAACACTTCATATTTGGTTTGGTTGGCATGCGTAGTTCGTTTACTGGGCTTTTAGCTCTCTTGATGTGATCTTATTTCTAAAGTTGCTTTCGAGTTGATTTACCTTGCTGAAAGTGAATTATCTGTTCAAAAAAGATAGCTAGTGTTTCTTTATATGAGAAAAAGATGAATACTGTGATTAAAAAAAAAAGTTTAGAAATTCCACTTGAATGCTATGGTTGTTAAGATTCATACAGAAGCACTTAGAAAAATCCTATTCTTGTGGAGCTTGTGATAGTTTTACCCTAAGTTAGACAGATTTAATACTGAGCAAGCCAACCTTGCATGACTTCTCAAGAGTGATTAAGTCACGTTATGGCATATCTGCCAAAGTGTGGTTATTCAAGATGGATCAAACTACAGTCACAAATCTAATCCACTTTCTTACTCTAATAAAAAATGTAAATCTAAATCATTTTGTTTGCTTTAATAGAATTTGGCTGAGTTAGCTCAGGAATGTGTGTTTTGTAATACAGTGTTATGATTCAGAAGAAAATAAAACCAGTATTTCTAGGCCACTAAGAACCTAAAATCTTGCAATTAATCTGAAAGCTGATAACAACCATGTTAGGCTTTGAAACAGCTCTCTGTGCTCCTGAACAAAATGTTCAAGTCTGTAGACAAAGTTTCTGAACAAATGAAAGCTTAGGTCACATGCATGTGTTAGGACAGCATGTTTATATATGAGGTGACAAGTGTGGTTAATTATAGCTAGATCTGTGAAAGAAAAAGTGTATCTTCACTGTCTGCAGCTGTATGTATGTTGATCCGGGTAACAGCAGTTTTACTGCTAAAAAAAGGAGGCACTTTGCTTCTGTGCTTGATGTCATGTGGCTGTTATCTGGATTGAATGCATGACAGTTTGTCATTATTCATTTATTATCCATTTTCATATTATTCTTTTTCTCAACTAAAATAGATGAAATTGTTTGTGACCGAAGTATAAAAGTAGAATTAGAATCTGTTCTTGAATAACTACATATTTGCCTGACAGTAAGGCTTTCAGTGGGCTCAGCTGAAGTCAGATAAACTGAGGATGTGCTTGTGAAATGTCTTCAATTATCTTAAATCTTGTGTGATTTGGGCAGAAATAAGATTTTCGGGCTGATAATAAAATACTGATAGTACTCTTCAGTTCTTTGAGGGATAATCTGTTCTTGTTCTGTTAATTTTGTTTGCAAAGCTATTAAGCTGTGGCAAAAGTGTAGTTTCTCTTGTGAGTTAAAGGAATATAGGAACTCTTTAAAAATGTTGTGACTGATAACGGAAGGCAGTGCATCTTTTCGGAAATTGCTCGAGTCTATCATTATTTATAAGTTAAAACTCCAATTAAAAGTATTGAATTACACAGTTATTTGAGGCTTTTATATATTATTGATGCATGTGTTTCCTTTGGATTTATAGCTTTCCAGAGGTAGTGTGTGGTAACAAAAAAATACTCTTTCATTCTCAATTTTCAAATTAAATTAGTTTGAAATGTCTTTCCAATTCTACTTCTTTTTTTTAAACATTCGATCCAGACACTTTTGGAATGGACTGCTAGTGAACCACAGATAGGGTCATGTTTTCTTTCTTTAAAGTGATTGCTGCCTTGCTTGGAGCAGTTGTAGAATAATCATGACCGGTTTTTGTTGATCTTATGTTGCAGCGTTAAAAAGTAGTTGTTATCTTTCCAGCTGATAATACATGTCTTTCTATATCAAGACACTGACTTGGAAAAAAAGATTTTTAATGTAGGTAAGCCATGTAAGAACAACCAGGCTTTGTTCTCTGACAGCTAGCTAACAGTAGAAAATCCTTAGGGATGTGGATATGAGGAAATGAGATGCTGTCTTACTGTTGTAATGCATCGGTTTTCACTATCAGCTGCTGGGACTTTGTGTGGAGTTGCATTGAGCAATTATAATTAATAGATACTAAATTCATGAAAGCAACTTCATTAATAAGCAGTTAATGTTCTAGTATTTTCAGCTGGCTGTGGTAGTATTATCCATAGTCTGATGACACATGCAAGAGCAAACTGTACTTTGCAAAATATGGAAGAGTGAGAGGAAATGAAAATAAGCACATGACAATTATCATCTTGTAAGACTTAAAAGGACTGTGGTAAATCCATTCAAAAAGGCAACCATATATTAAAACTTACTTTGGCCAACTTCAACATTACTACTATAGTGTACTTTAATACATCCTGCTGTATTATACTACTTCATTATCCAAGGAGACCATTGTAACTTCCCCTGTCAGTCAGAAAATCCAACGCCTGTTAGATGAAAAAAAAATACTCTGCTAGTCAAAAGCCAGTTTGTGTATTGTACTAGCAGAAGAGGATTCTGTTCTCCACTAATGTGAATTATAGCAAACACGGAGTTCAATTAGTCTCTGCATACAGCACTTAGACAGTCTTACCAGCCTTACTTTGTATGTATCGTATAGATACAGAAGTCAGCCTTTCTCCACTGTTAAGGGATCCGTGAGATATTTGATGACAAAAGGAAGGCTATCATTACCAGAACAAGTCATTGCAATTACCATCTCTATCCAAAATCTTACCACCTTTTCTCTGTAACATACTTAGATGGCTGCACACCATTAATGGAATAAGATTAATGTGAAGGAGTCAGCTTGTAGAGTGCTCATACTCATTGGAACATTAACTCTGTCTGCATTCTCTTGCTCATAGGAGCATTAACAGGGTGGCAAGATGTGGGGGAAGTAGACATGAGTGGGCTTCCTTCTGCACACAGAGTTGATCTTGGCACACACAAAGCTCAAGACGTAGACAATGTGTTCCTTAACTGACCCTGAAAAACAACTTGATAGAAACTTAATAAAAACCTACTCCTTGCCTTTTTTATTGTCACTCCTGTACTGAAGGAAATGCTCAGGTCTTTGCAAGAGTTTAAGCTGCTTCTGGCTTCATTTCTGACTCTTTTACCCAGTTAATGTTTGTAAAAGTCTAAAAGAATCATAGAATTGCTCAGGTTGGAGAAGACCTTAAAGATCATTAAGTCCAACTGCAACCTAACCACACTACCCTAACTCTGACAGCCCTCTGCTAAACCATGTCCCTGAGCACATCCAAATGGTTTTTAAACACATCCAGGGTTGGTGACTCAACCACCTCCCTGGGGAGCCTATTCCAGTGCTTAAAAACCTTTTCTGTGAAGAAGTTTTCCCTGATATCCAATCTAAACCTCCCCTGGCTTAACATGAGGCCATTTCCCTTCATCCTGTCATGAGTGAGAAGAGACCAAAGCCGCTCTCACTGCAGTCACCTTTCAGCTATTTGAAGAGATCAGTAAGGTCTCTGCTCAGCCTCCTCCTCCCCAGACTAAACAGCTCTAGTTCAAAAGTACAGGTGTAGTCTGAAATGTCCCAGAAGACCCAGCTGGGTAGAGCTCTAAGACTGCTGCTGCTCCAATGCCTTACCTTTTTGATACTCTGCCATATTTGTATTTCTGATTATGCAAAATTATGGCAAAAAACTATTTCATTCTAATATTCTACCGTATTGTCCATCTTTAGTATTAATTTAATATTAATAAAATCAACTTTGGTTATACTTACCAACACAGTAGGTCAAATGATGCAGTGAAGGGCCAAAGTTACTTTATTGTTTATGTAATATGTATAGGTGGCCAAAAATGGAAGTTGAATCTTTGATCACAACTGAAATAAATAGGTAATTCTGAAAGTAATGCCTCCCATTTATTTCCATGAAAACTACAACAGATACAAAGAGCACAATAGCACTATTTGATAGAGTAAGTTAATAACTACCAAATGCTACTTTTCAATGTAGTTGTCACCATTAGCTGTGCATTTTTGCCAGCAGTGATCAGGAGCCTGCATGGTGTGCTTGTAAAAATCTGTATCAGTGGAGGCGACCCACTGTTTTACAGCTGCTGTAAGGTCATAATTGCTAGGGAAATATTGCCCATGCAGTCCATCTTTTATCAAACAGCTGGAAGTCAGAAGGCTCCAAATCTGGACTGTGCCAGGTATGGTAGGACAGTCTAGCCAATATTGGCAATGTGCTCCTCAGACTTCCAACTGGTGCGTGGCCCGGCGTTATGTTACAGGGGAAGGGTTGTCTTCCTGTCTGCCCTGACTCTGGAAGTTCAAGCCTTCAGATTAGCATTACCATGTAGTGGTCAGAGATAGTTTGCCTGGGTTCTCAGTCTTTTTTTTTCTGTTGAGAGAGAAGAAAGGTTTGTCTTGTAACAAAGTTTTGAAGTTGTCTTGAGCATCATCTGCCTTTTGACAGCTCTTAAATGCTCCAGTAGTGTTTGGAGCAGGCTTTCAGATGCACAGAAAAGTTCATTGTAGTAGGTGGTAAGAGTATAAGCTAGTAGTTACAACCATTTAGTGTTGTTTCTCACTGTCATGTTGTGTCTTATAACCCTCAGCTCCCAAGCAACTTGTAATACTTGAGTGTTCATGCAGGACTCGAAGAAACAACAGTGACGGAAGATGGTATAGCCTCTGAAATAACTTGGTGTTACTTTATATAGCTCTGTAGGAATCTCTTCTTGTGACTGAAGGTTTTATGACTGAAAATAAATACCTAATAATGTCTCAAAACTGCTTATGCATCTGAAAAAGAAGGGAAAACTTATGCTAGTAAATTAAAAGTGAAGTACAGATGCATAAATTCTAGTATGTTACAGTGCAAACGAACTTCTTAAAAAGCTGAAACAAAGAGTTGTGAGGTATTACTGAAGGTACTGCACGTTGATGTTCAGCAGAATTTGATGCTTTATTCTTAATTTCTTTCAATTCACTGATCAATTTTTGCTTATGTAGCTCCAGCTTTTGTAGACACGTCTTTTGTTCCATCTTGTTTTCAGCAAAGATTGGCACAAAGGTGAGGAAAGGTCTTGGAGAAAGTAGCCATGTGATGCTCTATTGTATGCATGCAGTGTTTAGTGGGAAGGGAAAAGCATGATAAGCATCGTTACGCAATCTGAATGTTGCTGGAAGTCAGCTAAGTGCATAGAAATAAATGTAATTTCTCAGTATGTGCGCACTATGTCGATATGCTTAGGAAGGTAATTCTGCCCCAGTTAATTTACTTAATTTGGTGAAAATCATGTGAAACTTAACACCAGCAAGCAAAATACATTCTGCTTTGTGAAAATTGTCTACACGTACTACAGAGAGCCTGACTTTGACTTGAAATATTCATTCAAATCTTAAATCTACTGAGAAAGTTTGCTTTTGGTCATCTTTAATTTCAGGTAATTTTAGCATGATCTTTCCAATTTGCAAATCCGTAACATGAAGTATAAACTCACGTAGCCCTTAATTCGCAGGACTGGCTTACCAGCCTTTATTGCTACATGGCATCTCTGCTGTTAAAATTAATGTCCAGAGAGTGATAACATAAGCAAAAACTGCTTTGCTGTTTCCCCTCAACTTCACTAAGCGATGAAAATAATTATTCAGCCCATGACTGTGCAAGTGGTTTAGTAAAGAGCCAAGGAGGCACCTTTCTGCTTTAATTTTAACTGAGATTTGCAAGATCAAATTTCTTGTTTATGTCTGAGTAGTTAATAATGGTAAAGAGTATGCTGCCTATATAATAAGTGCTCAATGAAATCTTATGCTTTTTATTTAAAACTGTTGTTCTGTGAAGTATATTTGAAATATTGGTTAAATGCGAGATGGTTTCCATTTTTGCAGTTCGTTCCTTTGGTACAGAAGATAGACCAACTGACAGACCTATACCGCCTCGAGATGAGGTCTTTGAGTATATTATATTCCGTGGTAGTGACATTAAAGACTTAACTGTCTGTGAGCCACCAAAGCCTCAGTGTTCTTTGCCACAAGACCCTGCTATTGTTCAGGTAAGTCAAAATATATGTATTTTTTTGTATTTGTTGCTTAAGATATAACATAGCAGCTTTGAGTGTTCTCTAGCTTCTAGTGCTTAAAAAATCAAATCTTTGTTGAAGTTCACAAACCAGTGTAAAGAGCCATGGAAAGACTTTTTTTTCCTCTTCTGAATCATGTTCTTCGCCATGAAAAATCAGGTGAAATCTAACTCTAGCACAGTTCACTGGAATGCAAAAGTTAATGCATTTCTAATGCTTAGCTGGTTGATAAGATAAAAATCCGATTATTCCTTGCGGATTATGCCTGCGGTCCTCCAGGATCTTCTGGTAAAACTAGTACAGCTGTTCTTGTCAGCGTTTATCGAGATCCGGGGAGTTGTGTTAATGTTAACCCCAATGTTTGTAATAAACTCACTGTCCTGTGGTATCTTAGGGTCTTTCATTGGTCATGTGGTTTTGAAACTTTAGGAAAAGCATGTAGCACTTCTCAGGTTTGCTGACAGAAGCTTTTATGGGTGTGTGACAAAAGTGAAGTCCAGTATTAGAGGTTCCATGGAAGAGCTTGCACATTTTAGGGTACTGTTTTCACAGGTCTGTGGTATTGGTGTGGTGAAAGCAATTTCTAAACTGTACGCATGCTTGTGAAAATGTTTTCTGCTGCCGACTGCTTTGAGGTTTTTCATGCAGAGTAATTTGCATACTTAACTATTTTTGTGTTGTCTTTGCTTCTCCACTGAAGTGAAATAATTGCTATGAAAACATGCTCTTGGAAGTTAAGGTTTTTTTTGTATGTGTTAGTCACAGCTCTGGTGTTAGGGTAAATCTTAATGAATAGTTTCTGCATTTCTTGCCTTATAGAGCTATTTCCTACTTCTTGTGTTTTTTGTCTTTAGTCTTCACTAGGATCTTCAACAACATCTTCATTCCAGTCCGTGGGGTCCTATGGTCCTTTTGGCAGAATGCCTGCATACAGTCAGTTTAGTCCAAGCCCGCTTGTGGGACAGCAGTTTGGCACTGTTGGAGTTGGTATGTTTATGTTTATTATTTTGTGTTTTCCTATAACTGAAGTTGCAAGTATGTGTGTACTGACAGTGAGTGCTTATAAGTCCTTCAGTGCTTTATCCTAGGGGACAGATCCAGAGTATTCAGTCTGTATCTGTCTGACAGTTTAGCTGAGGAGTATTAGGTTTCTTATAGTCTTTGCACCTCTAATCAAAGTATTCATGTGATTGGGAACTAAACGCCCTCAGAGGGATGAGTGGTGAAGGGCTCATATGTTCATGAATTCATTATATTTCATATATATTCATTATACTCATCTTGTATTTGCTCTATTTCACAAGTGGTAGAGGCAACACCTCCATAAAAGCCTCAGCTGTGCTGCGAATACCTGGTTTCCTAGGCTGATCCAAGGTAGTGTGTGCCTCACCAAGGATCTGGATGTTTTCCTAGTATAATTGGAACCTGCATTTGTACTTAACATACAAAAGATCACTAATGATCAATTTATTTCTTTAGTGAAGAATACGTTTTTTTTTTTTTTTTTTTACTGAAATGTAGCTGTTGGCTTTCAGTAAGCCTGAAGGTGAAAGCCTTCATCTTTGTGTGAGAGAAAAGACCACAGAGATACTCCTGAGGTGGAGTTTCAAAGGATTTTCTTTTCTTTTTTTTTTTCTTTCTGTATTCTACTTTGTTTTTATCTTCTAGGATCTTATATTCTTGTAACTATTACATTGACAACGTTACTCCTGTTACTGAAAATGTTTCATGTGGAAGGAAGTCTGCAGAACTGTCTTTGACTATCAAGTTTTACTTAAGTTATATTTTTGTTTGAAAGATAGGAAGTTGAAATATAGTAGTGTTTGTTCTGGACTCTCCGAGATGCTGACCATGCTCTGTTAATGCTTATGATATTAGCTTTTTTAAATAAAAAAACAAGGTATTATGGCCTGATAAGCTTGTTAAGTGAGAAGGTGATTGTCTAACTGATGCCTTCACTGATCATTTTCATATTTTTTAGCTAGAGAAAAGTCTAACTGAGGTCTTACAACTATATTATTTCTTTCAAAGCAGGAGGTTCGTTAACGTCTTTTGGAACAGACTCTTCAGGCAGTGCTAGCATGTCCCAAAGCACTGCAGTTGGTTCTGCGTTTACAACAGATGCAAGAGCACTAAAAACACAAATGTCTCAAGGTAAATCTTTTTGAATAACTCCTTTCTTTTTGACCAATCATTTCCTTAACTTCTGTTACTTAGGTGGTTGCCAGAAATGTAACCAAACAGCTCAATTCTGTCATGAAAACATATTAAAACATTTAAAAAAAAAAACCCACTGTGAATATCTGATCTATAAATGTTTTCCTACATCTAGATATGATGCATATGCTGCTTAAGCAAGTGTGTTAGTGTTGACAGTTGTTAGACATTGTTCTTAAAATGTCTTCATTGTGAAGTAGGACTTAATTCAATCGAATAACTTTAGCAGGTAACTACATATGGAAATTTGGCGTGTAGTTTTATTATAGTATGAGGAAGCTGAAGGTACTTCACACTGATACGATTGTGAAGTCCGTCAGCCTACAGTTCTTTGTTTTTATTTCTAAAGGTATTCATGTGTTTAAATAATATTTACAGCAGACTTGAATGTCTGTACAGGTAGTGATGTTGACAGGTAAGTCTGCTTAACAGTAATAGAAACTGCATGATTTATTGTGTAATATTGCATAAAGAGGCAAACTGCAATAAGGTTAATTCTTGATACTTTCCTGAGTGGCAAAGAGAGGAGAAACTAAATGTCATGCAACTTAACCCTCATTTGTCCTGAATGTCCGTTAAGTTTGCTCCCCAAATCCCGAAGGCGTATTTCCTGCTCTTCCAGTTTTCATTGCTGTGACTAAAGGTTGGCAGAAACATATGGTCCTCGTGCTATTTTCAAGTGTATTTAGTCACAGAATCACAGAATTGTAGGGGTTGGAAGGGACCTCCAGAGATCATCGAGTCCAACCCCCCTGCCAAAGCAGGTTCCCTACCGTAGGTTGCACAGGTAGGCGTCCAGGCAGGTCTTGAACATCTCCAGAGAAGGAGACTCCACCACCTCCCTGGGAGGTCCCTTACGTTAAAAGACAAAACAGTTTGGTGTTTCTGAATTCTAGATGGAGTTTGGGAACCAATAGGGACTGCTTTCAGGGATTAGTTTTGTGATTACCAAAAATAGATTCTAGTTTGTTTAATTAATTATTCTAAGCATTTAATTTTTTCTCTTGAAAGTGTAGCTTGGTTTCCTGTAGAAGTTAAACATGTATGATTTTTTTACTTAATACAATGTGTTTCAGATGAGCAAACATTGTTCCACAAAATTTACAGGGGACACCAAGTTTTTTAGTGTATTTTTGCTTTTGAAAGTAATTGTTTTAGATCATGTGTTGTGGCTGTTTAATTTCTACGGAATGCCTATTCTTTTTCTTGGGACTTAAGTCTTATCCCACTAATTTCTTAGTGTATTTATCATATCATAAATTTGTGAGATCAGATCATCAGATACCTCAGTTCTAAAGATGTTTCTGACCCCAGTCACTCATGTTGCAAGCTGAAATGTATGGGCAGCAGTTTATGGGGAAGCTTGCACAATTTCTTCATCTGCAGTATGCATGCCACCAGCTATCACTATTCATTATTTTGTAGTGAATGCAAGATATTGTGCTAGATGAAATAAAACGTAAGTATCATAACAACTCTGCCTTTGGGAGCAATTGCTTTCCATTTGGCTTTCCAGGGATGCAGAAAGAGTACGTATACCTGCAGGCAATCCAGGAATTTCATTCCGAAGTTAAATGCACATTGTGGATGTGTTGGTAGGGATTAATTGTCCTACCCATTTTTGTTGTTGTTGTTTTAGACTAGGGGAAGGGGAATTGATAAATCTGCTTCATTCTGGATTAGTGGATCTAAGGGTGCAGAAATATTTATTTCTCTTTGGACACAGCAGTCTTGACTGGTAAGGCAGATAAACCTGTCAGTCTGGATTGGTTGGGACCAGTAACTTGAATTCATGGATGAGAAATAATTTTTGTTTACTTGTTTTTTTAAAGGTCATTCAAGCCCTCAGATAGATCATTTGAGAAGGAGCCCCACCATGGAACAAGCAGTACAAACAGCTTCAGCCCACTTGCCTACTCCAGCACCAGTTGGGAGGAGGAGTCCTGTGCCAGCCAGACCAATGGTGTCTGCTAGCCAAAAATCATTAGAGAGTCAAGAGCACAGACGAGGTAGCTTTGGTTCATTTTCATGGGGGTTCTTTTCTTCCACACGCATCTTAAGTGCTCTTTTTGAGGTTAACATGTAGGAATTTTCCTGCTGCCCTTTACTAGTAAACTGGCTAGCAGAGACCTGGATTTCACATATTGCTTTTTAAAGTCAAATATTTATTTATTTACTCTATTATTAAGAAATTAAACTCATATTTTACTTTCATAGGTTTGGATTTCTTGAAAATCAGAGCCATATAGCAATTTACATAAGCATGGTAGAAAATACCTAATTGGATAAACAAACATCTTTTTATTTCCAACTTTAGCTGAAGCACACAAGGTTTCAAGATCAGAAAATGAACTCAGAAATGAAAACAAACGACAAATTGGTAAATCTTATTTTGAGAAATAGCTATAATTCTAGTTTCAGACTTGAATTATTAATTTTTTTAAAAGCCTGCTTTAAGAAATGCAGCATTATGTATACTTTGCCAAGTGCTAAGACTTAGTTTTTAGTGTGCAGAAATCTTAGTCTTTCAGTTCACCTTATAACATAAAACTTTAGAATTTAGAATGTTTTCACAATATTGTTTGCAGTGCATTGATTGGGTCATGGATTTGTAAGCATAATAGAATGAAACAAACTTGGTATCTTTTGAAGAAAATACTCAACTGAAAAGAGATGAGCATTTTTAAGTCTTGAGAAGGCTTTTAATGACTTCTAGGAAGTCTTTTAGTACACCCCAAGGTTAGAGCATTATGCTTTCAGTGTCATTGCTGTATTCACTGTGATTTTAAAAATTGTAAGCTGCTCCAGCAGGACTTGTAGCAACAGAAGTGCAGGATGCATGAAGTCCCAACTTCTACTCCAGGAACTTTAAAAAAAAAAAAAAGTTTCCCCCTCTTTAGTTCCAGGTGCTCCTTCAGCACGGAGAGGCCGTGGAGGTCACCGGGGAGGCCGAGGAAGATTTGGTATTAGGAGGGATGGTCCAATGAAATTTGAGAAGGACTTCGATTTCGAAAGTGCAAACGCACAATTCAACAAGGAGGAAATTGATAGAGAATTTCATAATAAACTTAAACTGAAAGGTAAACCAACTCTTGCTTTAGATTTAAGTGTGGGTAAAATGAGCGTATCTTGCTCTTCAATTTTTGTTGCTGCCATGGGGAAACAGCTTTTAAGTAGTATTACCTTCAAAATCTTGTTCGTGGTAGCGAAAAATAAACCAATTAATAAGTAAACTGAAATTGCCTATTTAATTCATTAAGTATTTGGTTAAATACTGAAGTGTGGGCTTTGAAAGAATTGTAAGTTGAAAGGATGTGGCATACTTCAGCAAATCTGTCAGTTAAAAATACTTGAGCAGAAGTCACATTAGTGTAAGTGTTCTTCTGGAGAAGATGCAATAAAAGCAAATCCATATTTGTTTTCATTTTGCAGGAGAGTGCATGAGGTTTTCTATGTGTTAAGTTCCTGGTATTTCTTTGCCGTTACTCTTTTCTAAAGAAACACCAGAGTAATTCATATCCGTGTTGCTAGCATGTTTATTTTATTTTCTGACAGGATTCTGGTTTTATTACCTCATTCTCTATGACCAGACACCTGTTGGTTGTTATGGCTGCTAGTTTTTGGACAAAATGCTATAAAACAAACTTTTCTATTTTAGCAGACAATGGGCTAAAAGTATGTCAGGTTTCAGCATAAAGTAAAACCACCAATGGAATCCTATAAGATTTGTTCTCTGGTGCTTGCCTCTTCTGGATCTTTTTTTTTAATGATGATGTGACACATAAATGATTAGCTTAATGTGGATACTAAATTTTTCAGAATGGTAAGGAGAAACCTTGAGAAATGAGTTTGCTGACAACACCAAACTGAGGAGGAAGTGTCAATCTGTCTGAGTGTAGGAAGACCCTGCAGAGTGATCTGGACGGGTTGGGTTGGTGAGCTGTGGCCAATGGGATGAAGTTCAACAAGACTCAGTGTCAGGTCTTGCACTTCGGTTGCAACAACCTCATGCAGTGCTACAGGCCTGGGGCTGAGTGGCTGGAAAGCTGTGTGGTGGAAAAGGGTTTGGGTGTCTTGGTGCTTGGCTGCACGTGAGCCAGCAGTGTGCTCAGATGGCCAACAAGGCCAATGGCATTCTGGCTTGCAGCGGAAGGAGGAAATAGTGTAACCAGCAGGAGCAGGGAGGTGATTGTCCCTTTGTACTGAGCTCCGGTGAGGTTGCATCTTGAGTACTGTGGTCAGTTTTGTGCACCTCATTATAAGAGAGACATCAAGGCCCTGCAGCACGTCCAGAGAAGGGCAGTGAAGCTATTAAAGGGTCTGGAACAGAAACAAGTCTTATGTGGAGGGGCTGAGAGAAATGGGATTGTGTAGTATGGAGGAGACTCAGGAGACCTTATCGCACTGTGAAAGAAGGTTGTGGTGAGGTGGGGGTCAACTTCTTTTCCTGTGTAACTAGTGATGGGACAAGAGGTAATGGCCTAATTGCAGCAGGGGAGGATCTGCATTCAGATTAGATATTAGGGAGAATTTCTTCTCAGAGCAGTTAGGTCTTGGAACAGGGAAGTGATGGGAGTCACTGTCCCTGAAAGTTTTTAAGAAAACAGTAGAGGTAATTAGGAACATGATTTAGTGGGCAATATTGGTGGTAGGTGGATGATCTTAAAGGTTATTTCCAACCTTAATGATTCTGTGATAAAGAATTACAGAAACATCTTATGAGACATAGTAGTAGTGTGTGTTGTGGAAGTTTGAGTGAAGAAACAAGTTCACATGTGACATGGTGAGATTTGAGCTCTAAGTAGTTAAAATGCAGTTTCAGGATGATAACAAGTAGCTCTGTGGAACTATCAGCTTCTACTTCAGTACAAATGAAAACAAGAAGTAGAACTTCAGACATTATTAGAGAAGGAATATAATGTGGAGTCAATTAAAGGCATGTCTTGAATGCTGGCCCTTGACTCGAGACATCAGAATCAGGACAATGAAGAAGGGTAATGGGGGCAAACAAAATCATGGATAGGCTTTGATAAGAGGACTGATGGAGGCACTTAACTGTGTAAAAAAGGTGGCTAGGAGCTTATAAAACAGGCGACCATCAAATCCATTTTGTCAAGGTTTTGTTTTGTGTATTTTTTTAACTCAAAAACTTGTTTTTAACTCAGAATATAGAAGAGATCAAACCTCTAGGGAGCAGCAGCGAAACATTCTAACTCGTGTTTCAGATTGAC
Organism: Lagopus leucura; assembly: GCF_019238085.1. Classification (NCBI taxonomy): domain Eukaryota; kingdom Metazoa; phylum Chordata; class Aves; order Galliformes; family Phasianidae; genus Lagopus; species Lagopus leucura. The sequence continues at coordinate 6,756,015 of NW_024962271.1, read as the reverse complement.
TTCCACATTCTTTTCAGGAGGGCTTACTATAGGTTTTTAACGTTCAGGTGTTTTTTTGGAGGGGGAGGTGTGTGTATGCATGTCTTGGAATAAATTAATATTGCTGTACAGTTTAGTCTGATGGCCTGGAAGGAATCTGTTTACTTCTGTTTTCCAGAAGACAAGCTTGAGAAACCAGAGAAGCCTGTAAATGGAGAAGACAAAGGTGACTCAGGTGTAGATACCCAAAATAGCGAAGGGAATGCAGATGAAGAAGATCCACTTGGACCCAACTGCTACTATGACAAAACCAAATCCTTCTTTGATAACATCTCCTGTGATGACAATAGGTACAGTTTATGAGGGAAAGCTTGTTAGTGTACTTAATGTGTCTGTGTTGGCACCACTCATTACAATAAAGTCACCAAAGGCTACATATATACAAAGTCAAAGACAAGATGAAATGGGAATATGGAGTACTTCTGACTGTATATGCTACAGAATCTCCTTTTCCAGTTTAGGTTTTTTGCTTTGCTATGCGATTAGCACCTTAGTTAAGTCAATTATTATTTTGCTTTTATAGTGGTTTCTAAGTAGATTACATAACTTAGCAAGTAGTATTGTTTGAATGGGAAGATAACATTACAGGAAGAAAGAAGCTTATCATTGCTGTGGGCTTTTTTATTATGCATGTTGATGTGGATTGCTGACTGAGTTTGAAGAATGAGGGGTGAGAGGGAAGGTTGGGTGTATTTTACTAACAGCTAGATAAGGTTAATGCATGCAACTATAAACTCTTACTTTCTTGTTCTCTGTTCTAAATTGCAAATGGCTCTTTTTTAATACATCATGTGTGCAGAGGTTACAGACCTTGCTATTCTCTACAGTGTATTCTCTACAGTCTTAGAGTGTTTTTGATTTATAACCAATATTGTAACACACCTCTTCTTACTGAGTGAAATGAGTTGTGGCAGACATCTAGGTTTTGCAGAAGCATAGTTTGTAACAAATGATGATGATGTATCATTTTTTATTTCACTGCCTTTGTGGTGATTCTAACAAAACAGGGCAGCCTTCATTCTAAAGTGTTTTAAAAACAGAACAATCTTTGTTCCTATGTATGTGACAGGGAACGTCGACCAACCTGGGCTGAGGAAAGAAGATTGAATGCAGAGACCTTTGGAATACCACTGCGTCCTAATCGTGGCCGGGGAGGGTTCCGAGGCAGAGGGGGGATTGGTTTCCGAGGTGGAAGAGGACGAGGAGGTGGAAGAGGTGGTTTCACTACTCCCCGTGGATTTCGTGGTGGTTTCAGAGGAGGTCGTGGAGGCAGGGAGTTTGCTGACTTTGAATATAGGGTAAAATATATTTAATCTTACTCTAACTTGATCAGCTGTGTTTGGAAACTAGTAGTATAACTTTTGCTGCTTTTAGATTTGATATTGAACTAGAAGTTCTTGAATAGTGTTGTGCAGATAGACTAGTATTGTGCAGATAGACTCAGCTACTTAATAGAAAGTCTGTTGATTCTTGTTACTTACCATTGTTTGGCTGTCAACAGCAACCAAAAGCTGCCTTTAATCCGATGTCCTAAATATGTGTTCTGTAGCTGGATTTGAAGAAAAATATGAGAGATCTACAGATCTAATGTGAGAGAAGAATTAGAAGAATTGCAAGTGTTTTTCTAGTCAATACTGAAAAACACAGAGAAGAAACTTAACTTGTAGTGTGCAAGGAAGTTCTTTGACTTCTTTGTGAATGAGCTGGCACAGCGCCTATGTACTTGTAATATACTACATAGCCCTTAAAATAGAATAATTGAATTTAAGTGTACAGATGACCTTTTGCAAAAGACAGGTCAAATGTATTTGACATATGTAAGTTTGTTACACAGTTTGTAATTATATTGTAGCTCAGTAGCTACTGGGAAAGCTGAGGCAAGATTGACTTTTTTTCAGCCACTCAGAGCAAAAAGGAACTGTGGGAGATAAAGCAAAATCTTGCAGAAGAGATCACTTCCCATCCCATAGATAATACTTATTTTCACCTTTTAGAAAATATTTTATTACTTTAAGTAAATATGAAGAGGGTTAAAGTTCCTTAAAGCATTATGCGCAGGTTGCCATAGGAGTCTGTTAACCAAAGTAACCTGATGCACAAATATGTTTTCATCATCATGTAATCATATAAATAGTAATTTGGTCTGCAGAAGCTGTGGTGGCTGAATTCACTGTTTCTCTTTTAGAGTATACTTAGGCAGTTTACTTTTGCAAAACTATCAAGGCATGTGCTTTCCTCTTTCCTGTTGAAGATCTTAACTCCTCTTCTTATCAGCCATTCCAAGGAAGAAGTTGGATGCCACCCTCTGCTAAAGCAGAGTAAAGCAGTGTGTTCTGTGCTAATGGTGTCTTCGCTGCACTTTTTCTTAAAACAACCCCAAATCCTCCTCTTATCAGTGCTAATGGATCAGACAGATTATATGAATTATGAGAGCTTGGTCACTTACAAAAGTAAAATCTTTTCATAATTTCATTGCAAGTTATTTTTCTAGACCTCATCTTCAACTTGAATGCTACCCTATGAAGGAGCAGAAATGATGTGGGCACACTGTTTAAAATCAGTAACAAATATAATTAACTGAACTAAAGCAAGCAAGTGTAGACTTTTACAGTTCTGACTCTGACAGAACTTTTTCTGGTAGCTTATCTTGTGAGCAGTAAGAATTTTTACAGCGCAAAATCATTGCGTTCTGATTGAAGGTTCAATTTTTTTTTTTAAAGCCTTTTCATAACTGAAGATGTCTGTCCCTCAGCCATTCGTTCCTCAAATTGCAAGAATTAGCCCTGTGATTTAAAGAAGTTTAGTAGCTGAGCATGAACTGAAATGAGGAGCTGAAGATCATAAATAGGTTTTTGTGAATGAACGTTTCACAGTTGTCTGGATAAGTAGGAGGTGGCATGCAGGCAGAGGATCTGTGCTACAACTTCAGTCGGTGTGCTGTCTCGGTGTTTGCCAGTATTTTGACCAGCTGCTAATGTGGAGATTGGAGAAATCTCCGTTCTGATTTCAGAAAATCAAAAGTAGCCATTGGAGCATATCTCCTCCCAGCGCTGTTCCCCAAATTAATCTGTCATTTTTTGTTTTGCAAAATTAATTGTAACATTCTACTGTTGTTCCCTCTAGAAAGACAACAAAGTTGCTGCATAGTCTACAGGAAAGCTGAAACTGCGTGAACGTCTAGATCTTCTTGATCCAGAGAATTAGTTTCAATCTCTGCAAAGAATGAAGTTAATTTGCTGTATACTTGTCACCAGCACTGGGATTTAACTATTTAATTTCAAAGGGGTGTAATGCAGTTACTTTTTGAAAAATGGCCATCTTTGAAAACAGTGAGCATTAAATATATTTGAAACAGAAGGATAAGTAATTTCTTATGTATAGTTAATTATAAAGCAGTACTTCGATGGAGTTTAAGTATTTTTTCATCACTGAAAGGATTTTTCTTATTACTAAACTGTATTTGATAATTGCTTCAAGTTGTAAGGACAATTGTATGCAGAAGGCCGTCGATACTGTGAGTGTTTTGATCCACTGAAGGTTGTTTTTTGGAAATCCTGTAATATCCCTTTTGAGATGGTTGTACTTTATCAACTAGGGTGCTGGACAGTAGAAAACTTGCTTTGTCAGTCAGATATGTACACACAGTAAATACTGTTTCTTAGGCAAAGGAAACTTTTTATATAGTTGTAAAATTCCATTATATCCCATTGCCAAAGAAACATTACAAACTTTGTATAGCTGTATAAAAAGCAACTAATTTTTTAAAGAATAAACATTTTTAAGTCGGCAAACATACTGTGTTATTGCAGGAGTTGATACGCTGAAGAACACTGAATTAGTTGTGGTTTTTTCTTTAGCAGCTTTTTGGGCTTAAATTTGATTTTATATTTGGAGTATAATGAAGATTTGGAATGTTCTTCCATTACACAAAACTGGATACACTCTTCGCTTCTCTTGCAAGCAATTGATTTTGTAGTTTCTGGCATATCACAGGATTTGACCAAATGAAAGAGATATTTTTCAAATGAGGACAAAATAAATTTCGTATGTCCAAATTTTCAATTAATTTTACTTAGTGATAAATATTAACTTCTTTTTTTTAAGAATGGACCAGGCACATGAGTTAAAGCGATTCTTCTGGAATGCCTGGGCCAGAAGTATGTCTGCATTTGTCAGTTCTTGAAGCGTTAACTTTGTTGTAATACCCGTAGACATAAGCAATTGAGGAATTAGTGTTTGGAGTTGTTTGCGTTTGATAGGCCATAGTTTGGAGAAGATGAGAACCTGGTTCTAAGACATTGCATCCGCAAATGACATAGTATGGACTTTCTGCCAATTCTGATGCCTAGTTCCACTTTGTGGATACGCTGAAATAGAGACCCGGTCATTTGTGTCTGTATATGTATGTGAAGGCCACAGGAATAAAGGGATCCAAAGATTAAACGTTTTGATCTAATTTACTGATTTTTTTTTTTAACTTCAAAGTACTCAGTGGTGATAAAGATGCAGAAAACTGCACTGTTGGAAAGTTGGAATATTTAAAGTGGGTGATAGAATCTTAATTTTATAACTTTTGTATAGCACTCTGAGGAACTATTTTGTAATTGGTTTCCTTATTAAGGTCAAGTATTTGGCAGCCGTAGAAGTTAGATAACGTTGTTAGTAACGTTTTTGCATGTGAACAGCACTGCCTGGTGGGCGCCGCCGTGGCTGGCTCCGAGCAGCTGCCGCGCTGTGGGAGCGCGGGGCCGCCGCACGGCTGCGGGCGGGAAGCGGCCGTACGGGCGGCTGCGGGACGGGGGCTCTGTGCGCAGGGAGCGGGCAGCGCGGCCACCGGCGGGCTACTTTGTTTCATGGAAGCGAGGGGTTTTTATTTTCAACCGGAATAAACTCTTCAATACAACGAGGCTGTGGGGAGTTATTTCGTGCCCTCGCAGCCGCACGGGGCACGGCGGGATCGGCGGCGTTCGCTCGAGCGGGAACCGGGCGCGAGGAGGGAGGGGCGCGAGAGGGGGGGGGAGGGGGGAGCGGCGAGCTGTTCCCTCAGCGCAGGCGCAAGGGCGGCGCTTCCCTCAGCGCAGGCGCGGGGCGGCGGCGGCGGAATGTCGGTGGTGTTCGTGCCGGAGCGGCTGCGCGGCAAGGCGGAGGTGAACCAGGAGACGCTGCAGCGGGTGAGCTGGCGGCGGGGTCCCGGGGTGGCGGCAGGGGACAGCCCGGCACGGCTCAGGCAGCGCCGGCTCCGCCCGGGCCCGCCGCCGCCCTCGCAACCCCCCTCAGCGGCGGCGCGGGAGGCGGGGCCGAAGCGGGCGGTGACGGCGGTGTCTGCCGTAGCTGCTGGAGGAGAACGACCAGCTGATCCGCTGCATCGTGGAGTACCAGAGCAAGGGCCGCGCCACCGACTGCGTGCAGTAAGTGCAGGCGGGCGGCCCCGAGGGGCTCGGAGGGGGGGGGGGGCGGCCTCGGCTCGGCCCGGTCCTGCGCAGACTGCTTAGGGAACGCGAGCGGGTTACGGAAGTGACGGCTTCAGTCTGCGGCATCTGCTCGAGAAAAACAGGCAGTCGCTCACTTCCCCAAAAATGTTTTTCTTTCCTTGATAGGTACCAGCATATCCTGCACAGAAACCTCATTTATTTAGCCACAATTGCAGATGCGACGCCACCCAGCGCGCAGAAGACTACAGAGTGACTGCACGTACCCGGCTGCAGGCTGCCCTGCTTTACAGAGAAAGGCTTTAGTTTACATTGCCACTGTGGGAGGGAGAAAGTGTAGTCACACAAGGCAGGTAAAGAGCCATCCCACTATGTTAAAATGTGAATTCTAATATTGGAATAGCTTCTTTCTTCCTATTAAGTAGAACTTAGGGGAGAGGATTACCAAGCTTTCAGCTCTGGAAAACCTCAGTGTTGTGTGTTTCTGAAAATAGCCCAGTTGTCAGGACACCACCACTGCTGCCTTGGGAAGATTGTGGCAGCCTTTGTGAGGCTTAGTGAGTTTCATGACTGAGATTGTGTAACAGGAGGACACCAGTGAGCAGGTGGGAAAGTAGAAATGATGAGACAGATGTTGCACAGACTATTGTGTACACTGTATCATAAAAATTGTGCTAATAAATTGAAGATGTGCTTTGTAAAGCAATAGTTTCTGGATTAATGTAACAAGTTAACAAAGGAACACCTTGGCGTTTACTGCAAAAGGACTTGAATTTCAGAATTCTAGGAAGGAGCTTTTAAGTTATGCAACTGTCAAGTTCACTAAGAGGGCTGATGTTAACCCCTCTCGCACCAAAAGTTTCATTTTTGCTTGGAATGTTCTGCCCTACAGATTCTGTAAACAAGTAACTTCTTGCATTATCAGCAAGGCCTCACGTGCACCTTGGGTAATTGTCAGCCTTTCATCTGTCTGCCTCTATAC